>NW_006239163.1:161604-179190 GCF_000226075.1 Solanum tuberosum
ATTTTCATCTAACTGGCTGCTGACCCTCATCTACGGTCAGACCTACGGACCGTGGATCGAACGACGGTTCGTGCTGGTCAACCGTAGTTTGTGTCAGAGGCTAGGTAGGGGAAGTCTCCATATCCACGGACACAGACCACAGACCGTGGTCTGATCTACGGACCGTGGGTCTGTCCGTGAGTCGGGACTTAGCCAATTTCTGAGCCGGGTTTGGGAGGGGTTGCAGTGGTGAACCACGGACCACCAGCACGGGCCGTGGTATGACCTACGGTCCGTGGATGGTGACCATAAGTTGCACCTTCAACTTCTCGAAATTTGTATTTTTGGTCTGTTTCGAATACGGGGTGTTACAAGGAAGGTCTGGACTACTTTCATACATACTCTCTATTAACAAGGATAACATCAATTATGATGTTAATAGCACTAGCGGTAGTGTATGATCTTAAAATCCACCAGATGGATGTAAAAACAACCTTCTTAAATGGAAAGTTGGAGGAAGAAATTTACATTGAACAACCTGAAGGGTTTGTGGTTCCTGGTAAAGAAGAGAAAGTGTACAGACTTGTGAAGTTGCTTTATGGGCTCAAGCAATCACCCAAACAATGGCATGCTAAATTTGACCAAACAATGTTGGCAAACGGATACAAGATTAACGAATGTGACAAGTGTGTTTACATTAAAAACGTTCTGAATCATGAAGTCATTGTTTGTCTGTATGTTGATGACATGTTAATAATGAGTAAAGATATTGACGATTAAATGCTACTAAGTGCATGTTGTCCAGCAAATTCGATATGAAGGACTTAGGAGTTGCTGATTTGATCTTAGGGATCAGGATTCTCAAAACTCCTCAGGGACTAGCATTATATCAATCTCATTATATTGAAAGAGTATTGGATAAGTTCAAGTACTTGAATTTCAATGCTATCAAAACTCCAATTGATTTAAGCTTTACATTTCAAAAGAATAAAAGTGAAAGTGACTCTCAATTGGAATATGCCAGAGTGCTGGGAAGTTTGATGTATATTATGAATTGTACGCGACCAGATATAGCATGTGGTATTAGCAAACTGAGTCAATTCACTAGTAATCCTAATCAAACTCACTGGATGGCAATGAAATGCGTGTTGGGGTATCTGTAACATACACAATACTATGCTTTGCATTATAATAAATATCCTGCTGTGATTGAAGGATATAGTGATGCAAATTGGATCACCGGGTCAAATAAAGTAAAATCCACAAGTGGTTACGTGTTTACACTTGGTGGAGGAGCAGTCTCTTGGAAATCGTCCAAACAGATATGTAATGCTCGCTCCACAATGGAATCTAAATTTATTGTTTTAGATAAGGCCGGTGAATAAGCTGAATGGTTCCGGAATTTCCTAGAGGATATTCCATTCTGGCCCAAACATGTGGGACCTATTTGCATACATTGTGATAGTCAAGCAGCAATAGGTAGGGCAGAGAGCGTCATGTACAACAGAAAGTCTCGTCATATACGACGGAGATATAACACCGTAAGACAATTTCTCTCTTGTGGAATTATCACAATTGACTATGTGAAGTCAAGCGATAATGTGTCAGATCCACTAATGAAAGGCCAAGTGAGAGAGGCAGTTGAAAGATCATCTAAGGGAATGGGTTTACGGCTTATGACAAGTCAGCATGGCGGTAACTCTATCTAGCAGACTGGAGATCCCAAGAGCTAGATTCAAGGAGGAAAACAAAGTTGTGACTGACGGTTTGACATTGTCAATCAACTCAATCCATTCTCATGATGAAGACAATGCTCAGGAACAAGGTTAAGACCTTAAGGCTTGTTAATGAGTTAATAAAGCTTAAAGTTTTTAATGATTTGCTAAGTTTGGCAGATTTGACCAAATAGTGTATCTACGCGATGACACGGTTAGAAATCACCTATGTGAGTGTGAAGTGTAAGTCGCTTCAAAGAGGTTTTTTTGTCAAAAGCTATTCTCTATACACTCATGAAACCAGGAGGTGTTCATGGCTGAAATGAACACAACCGTAAGAACCATAAACGATAAAGGGTTAATTGTGTGACATAGGGTTGTCTAGGTATACACCAAAGCTCGACTATTCAAAGATATCGCATCTACCGATTGACCAAGTATATCCGACATATGTTCACCATGGAAAGTCCAAGTGGAAACCTACTTATCCAGATGCAATTGATCCTTACTTGTAAAGTACACACACGTTCGTGCATTCCTTTATGTTATGACCATTCCCCATTAATGTGGGGGGTTGTTGGGTATAAAAATTGTTGGGTATAGCAAGAGTAAATGGAAAATGGAGGGAAGATGAAAAGAGGAATTGGAAAAGATTCTCTTATGCTTTAAGAAAAGACATTCCTCCCTCATTGGTGGTGGAAAGAAAAATAGATATGTTTAAATTGAGAAACATTTCTATTAGTTGTTAAAAGGGTTGGAAAGAGGGACCCCTCTCGCGCTGCCATCGTCGTCGCTCTCTGGGCTCGGCTACGGCTTTGGACAAAGTTTTGTTTTAATTATTTAGTTAATTAACCGAAATGTTCTGACCCGACTCGGATCAGCGTGACCCTTTTTATTTAAATTCTTTCCCATTTTATTTTGAATTTTCCGCCATTGGAAATGACTGTTCTGAAAGGTGGCAACTTTCGGGAACAGCCATGACCGTTTGAAAGGTTGCAAACTTTCATGAATGGTCGTGTGGATTCTGAAAGGTTGCAACCTTTCGGAACCAGTTCCTCTTGGCTATAAATACCCATAATTCTTCAAACTTTTTACGTACGAAAATTTCTGATTTCTTCTTCTTCTTGTGCACAAATTTTCTTTGTGTACTTTACTGCCGTTGAGTGGCTCGCTGACACCAGCGTTTTGGGTATCGATACACTGGTGAATAAGATCATTCTATCCTGGGAGGACATATTCCAAATCAAACCTCAGATACTAGAGGGAAATAATTTCCTTAAGAGGACACTGTGCATTCGGTGGGATTGATTTTCTTTCCATTCTGTTTTTCCAGATTCTGGTATGTTTTTACAGATTTTAGTTTTGTGAATTAGTTTATGTTCTTCTGTTCTTCACTCGTTCATTAAACTTTGGTAACTTCTTGTTTCTGCAAAGTTCGTTGTAATCAGTAGTATTGTTTTAAACACAGATTGTGTAACAGATGCTTCACCTAATGTATGTGTGTATGTATAATAACTGTAACACCCCAGAAAATCTTTGAGCTAAGACTCGAATCATCCTTCGTAGTGAGAAAGTTCTTACCAAGGAATTTAAATTTTCCTAAGTGTTAAGGTTACTAGATGTAGCACCTTGAGTTCCAAGAAGAATTAGAGATAATTCATTGAAGTCATTCCTAAGTTTTTCTTAAGTTTTGGGTCAAATTCAAACAAGTATAAATCCTAGTACAGGAAGAATTAGGTGGGGTACAAGATGGAAAATGAAAGTTCTTCGAGTACTCTTTCCAACGCCACCGAGTTTGCTAAATTTCGAGCTCTGAGTAAAAAGTTATGGTTGATTTACTAACGACGCAGAAACCTGGCAGCAGCTCCGCGATGGCTCCGCGTTACAGAGCCAATACGGACCTCACTGCCTGCTGAAAAATTATTCCGACTCCCAGCTCATTTTATTTATTTCTTTAAGGGTATTTTGGTCCTAAAAACCCTTAGGAGGTCATCTAAATTGCCCTAAACGTGTAGAAACATCACTTTTCATAAATCAACCCTCTCATCCACTCCAAAAATTCTACACTCAAGGAATTCAAGAAACACTAAGGCTAGGGTTCTTCTTCCAAGATTTTTCTTCAAGCTCTTCAAGAAGATGGTTCTTTCAGGTATGTAAGCTTCCATAGTGTTGGGTTTGTTCACCCACACGCCAATCATGTTAATTTCAGCGTTAAATTCGTTTTAGAAAGTTGAAAGTTTGGTGTTCTTGATATGTGTTCTTTGAATTTACTTCGTTCTTGAATTTGGCTGAGATTGAGGAGTTCTTGAGATTATTGCGTCAATTTATAGAGTTTTTTTGAGTTAGATTCTAGTATACATGTGTTGGGTAACTAAATCTAAAGAGAAGTTGAGCAAAGGAATCGAATTTAGGAGAATTGGGGTTAGAAAACGAAGAAGGAAAAAGTCAAGCGAATCTGGCAACCCAATCTGCGTCGCTGACCTGCCTCCCCATTTCACAAAATTTTTCTCCGCGTCGCGGAGAGGTCACGGACCCTTCTGCCTCAAAATTTATTTCGCGATCAAATATTTAAGTGCATCTCCGCGTTGCGGACTTGCTTCCAAACAGTGATTTCTTGATCATTTCTCATGTTTAACTATCTAAAAGCACTCCTAATCATCATGATATCTTTCCTACCACAAATCATAACTTTGAATTCATAATTCAAATTCAAGGTAGATCTAAAAGTTAAGTCTTGAGAGTTCTTTTGAACATTTTGAGAAAGTCCCTTTGAGTCTTTCTAAGGAGTCTTCTACAATACCTAATAACTTGTTTCAAGACTGGAGCAAGTGAGTATATAAATGAGGAGAATGTATTCATTAGTCCACTTTATCATCATGATATCCTTCATATCATGAACCATAACTCTTGAATTCATAATTCACATTCAAGAGAGAGTAAGAGTAGAGTTCAAGAAAGCTTTCGAGATCGATTGTGAATCCTTTGAGATCAACTATCGATTTGAGCTATGTTTTGAGGAAGTAAGTATAAGAATGAGAAGAGTCGGATACATGAGTTCTATATTGTTATGTAGACCCTCGAGTCGAGTCGTTCATGCCCATAATTTCCGCATGAACTTCATAAATTGAGTACCTTCGAGAGGAGTAGTATATTCAAGTTCTAAATCTCGAGTATTGAGTTCCTAACCCTTTTTGAGATTATATTCCTAATCATGGGACTATTACATGTTACCCATGACGTCCTTGAGTTGAGTAGTTATGCCCATAATTCTGCATGAATCCTATAAGTCGAGTAGTCTTGAGATGAGAAGTATCTTTGAGTCCTTGAGTTGAGTTGTTCATGCCCATAATTCTGCATGAACCTTATGAGTTGAGCATTCCTGAAATGAGTAGTATCATTGAAGTTCTTGAGTTCTGAGTTGTTGAGTTCCGAGTATCGAGTTCTTTGTATTGGTTATTGAAAACCTTGAATTGAGTCGTTCACGTCCATCATTCAGCATGAACCCTATTCTGAGAAGTCTTTTACAACTTTTTCTAAACTTGTTTTAAGAGCTGAGCACTTGAGTTGAGAAAGAGTAGAGTAAATTTTGTTTTCCTTAAAATGATATATGGGAACTAAGTATTCCCAACAGTAAATGTTTTCACATTTAAAAGAGGAGGAAACTGAGATTTCCAAAAGAGTTTTTGAGCAGTTGAGTAACCTCTTTTTAGAGAAAGATTTTGAGTAATAATCTCAAACCACATAAAGAGTTATGTTTTTAAACATATGAGTTGAGTATATTTTGGGGAGTAGTATTGAGCACCGATATGGGGGAGAGTTCATACAACTCACAGCCCCCATAAACCATGTAGCCAACGTGGGTAGAAAGGGTGGGTCATACATTTAAGATGATTCCTTAGTATTTTTTAGCACAGACTAGTGGATCCACTTAGTTGAGAGGCTCTATACCCCGGCAAGGTATATGATAGTTCAGGAAGTGTGGGTGAGACAATGTATCATCACATAGCTCATAGTGATGGTTGTCGGTTAGAGAAACTCCCACAGATATAGGACAGTTCTGGAAATGTGGGCGAGACACTGTATCATCGCATAGCTCATAGTGATGGTTGTCGGTTAGAGAAACTCCCATAGAGTTATATTGTATTTTTATATACACACTGAGTATTATTGTGTATTTGAATACATTGAGTTGCTATCTACAGTTTTACAGCTTTCCATATATATTGCATCTTTTACTATTGCTTTATCATTGAGTATCATGAGTTAAGTATTTTGAGTTGAGTACCTTCGAGTTGAGTATCTTGAGTTGAACTGTGCTTCATTGTGTCGAGTACCTTATTGTTGAGTTTCACTGAGTTGAGAACCTTATTACTGAGTTGAGTATCTTATCATTAAGTACTTCTGAGTTGAGTAAGTTTGAGTAGTTTTGAGTATCCTTGAGTATTCCTTGAGTTGAGTAAGTTTGAAAAGAGGTAAGTATGTTTCCTTACTATCAAGTTCAAGCTTATGTTATTCCTTACATGCTCGTACATTCCACGTACTGAGCCATTTGGCATGCATCGTTTCATGATGCAAATATAGGTATTCGGGGTCATCAACAGGAGCTTTGTTGATACCACATGGAGTTTGAGTTAGCTATGGTGAGCCTCCTTGCTTTCGGAGGGTTCCACTTTTACTTTCAGTTATATCAGTTGTTAGGAGGTCGTCGGTCTTTTCCCGACTTCCATCTTTGTCATTTAGAGGCTTCATAGATAGACTGTAGAGTTTTAGAAGTCTGTTCATTTATTTTATTAAATGTTTCAAAGACATAAGTTGCCTATTTTATGGCGAGTTAAATAATTTATTTTTATTCAGAGTTTTTCATTTGAGTTAAAGTTTTGTAATAGAGTTTCATGAATTTTTATTCTGTCTTAAGCTTTGTATGCTTGAGTTAGTCTTCCGCTTGTAGTCAGCCAGGATGAGAGTTCGCTTGGGGACCAGCTATAGTTCTCGAGTGCCTTCCACGTCCAGGGTGTAGGATCGGGTCGTGACATTAACAGTTTAACAACATGCTATTACTAGCCAATAAACAAGTTTCGACAATTTCTAAATTTGCATTCAAACAAAACTTTATACAAAATAGATAAAATATTGGGTCCGGGCGCACATGGACAACCACTATGCATATAAGATATGGGAGTCTAAAAGTTCAATTGTTTTAAATATAATCCATATTTGCTTATACTTCTCTTATTAATGATTGTGAGCTATTAATGCAACAAATGGGAACCCATAGATAATCCATATTAATGTTTCCAAAAGGAAGAAGGGGAAGATTTTGATCGAATTGAATGATCCTTTGTTTATTATACTTAGCGATTCTTTGAATTTTCTCCAAAAATTATTAATTGTATAACTAACAGTAACATAGCTATCCCTGTCAGTGGTACCCAAACAAATTATCTTGCAGCATTAAGGGGAATTCATTAAGGATTAAAATTAATCGCTTAACTTTCCTCTTGCTTGATTCAAATTTCTTTCATTTCGTTGATGTTGTGTGTTTCTTTTTGCATTGGTGTTGAGCTCTTTTTTTATGGTGAACAATTACAAAGTAGTTTAACAACATATACATGCTTGGTAACCACATTCATCTTCATCAACGATGGTGTCTGGCTCTTGGTTGAACCCCATGAACATATACATTCTATATAAAACAATTTATTTATTTTTGTAGGCTTCTTGAGTCTTATTTTCTCTCGGCAATAGTAGTGAAGGAATATAATTGATATACTAATTCTTTATAAATCTACCTACTAATTACATTTTAAAATAGTTTGATCATATCACAATATGATTTTGATATATTTTTGAGAAAGAGTTTCTAAAACATGATTAGTATGACAATCGAGTATGTCATCAATGTTTAAGTAGTATGGTATACCAGTTATGCCATCAATGTTTATGAAGTATGACTTCCCGAGTCATCAATGATCATATCACAATATGATTTTGATATATTTTTGAGAAAGAGTTCTTAAGTGTGAATTGAGCAAGAGTATAAGGGAACTAAGTATTCCCAAATGTATCAATTTTTACATTGAAAAAAAAAACTTTGATTTCTAAATGAGTTATGAGTTCAAAAGATATTTCAAGAACAGTTACCTCTTTTAAGAGGGTAGTTTGAGAAATTATCTCAAACCAGAGGAAGAGTTATGTTATGAGCATGAGTTATATATATTATTGGGAGTAGTATTGAGCACCGATATGGGGACGAGTTCAGACAACTCAAAATCCTCATAAACCGTGTATGCCAACATGGGTAAAGGGTCATACTTTTTAGATGATTCCTTATTGCTTTTGTGCATAACTTAGTGGATCCACTTAGTTGAGGTGTTCTAGACCCCGACAAGGTATGGGACAGTTTTGGCAACGTGGGCAAGATCTTGTATCATCACGTAGCTCATAGTGATGGTTGTCGGTTAGAGAATCTCCCAATAGAGTTAAAGTGTATTTTTATATATCACTTATTATGTTAATTTCATAGATGAGAAAGTATTTTGTAAAGCTTTAAATGATTTAACTCCTTTATTTCTCTACATTCAGCTTGAGTACATTGTTATCTATTGCAGTCCTTTCTTTCAGTTATTTGTTATTTAGCTATATTACATAATCGTACATTCAATGTACTGATGTCACTTGACCTGCATCTTTTAATGATGCAGATACAGGTTCTTAGGATCCTCAAAAAGAGTCTGTTAAGATCGCTTCATCCACTCGTCAGCTTTTGAGTGAGACCTTCTTGCTTCTGGAGGACTCCAATTTTATGAGTGATTAGTAGCATTTTGAGTAGTTGTGGGTTTTTTTCAACACTCATCTTTGTACAGTAGAGGCTTCATTAATAGACAGTTTTAAAGAGTCTTTCAGTTTTCAGATATTTTATTTAAAACTTATGTTTCATACTTAGTATATTCAGCAAACTTTTGAGATTCAATAAACTGTTTTTTAAACATTTCTTTCAATTTGATGCTTATGTATGCTTGAGTTAGTCTTCTGCTTGTAGTCATCTAGGATGAGGGTTCGCTTGAGGGCTAGAAATAGTTCTCGAGTGGCGGCCACATCCAGGGTGTAGGCTCGGATCGTGACACCTTTGGCGGTGTTCTAGGTTAAATAACTCAGTTTCAACTTGAATGTTTTCTCGAAGTACAGATGTCTGAGCCTTCTTTCCACGATGTGCTTTGCCTACCGTTGCTTCTTGTGCCATTTGTGCCTTCAAGATCGGTATGCGTTAATTCTTCCCCATGGCCAGTGCACATTAGTTAACATGCGCTGAGAGAGAATGCATAGAGAGAGAAGGTTCAACTATTGATTTATTATTTAACTATATTGGGATCCAAAATATTCTATTACCATTTATAAAAAAATACTTATTATACATGAGTTCATTCTTACCAAACAATATGATAATTGATTACTATAAATATACTCAATGTATCAATACTCTACATACATCATATTTTTTTGAATTCTCAAAGTAGAAGTTTTGTCATAGAAAAACAGATCAAGACCACTAACATAGAAAGGATGCTAAAAACACCCATTAAAAAATTGATCCAAGAGTGTAAATTTTAATGGAAATAAATAGATTAACAGAAAAAGAACCCCAAAACAAACAAAAACATAAAAAGATGACTCTTAGAATGATTGAAACAAACAAGAACTTGACTTTTATTTCTTAACAAAAAAAACTAGAGATTTGATGAAGTAGTTACAGTGACGTAGATAACTTGTTCGCTTGAGAATAGAAATGAAAGGGGATTGGAGGCAAAGGGAGAGTGAAGAAATTTGTATGTATAGGAAAATTCTCAAGATTATTGTAATACATTATGTCTTGATGAGTAGTATACGGGAGGATTAATAATCTTCCTCATTCTTCACAAAATTTTATTTGATTTAATTTGATGAATAGGAATCAAAAATGATCAATTTGTTGTAAATATATTTATGTGGATGTCCATAACTTCAACGTGTAATGACATTGTAATGTATAGTAACTCTCAAACCTCCATAACCTTCCCCCTTGATATTCCTCTATAACTTACATGGTTAATGTCCCCATTACATTCATGGTTAATATCATGTTTATCACAAACCTTGTGTATGCCTCTATATAATATATAAATAGAGGCATTAGAGTTCATATTGGATACATTTGAAGATTTGATGAACACTTGAATCCTTGGAAGAATAAGAAAAGCTTTCCTCTCTTGTCTCCCAATTTCTATCGCTTTCAACTTCTATATTTCTTGTCTTATTTTGCATTAGTTTTATAACACATTATCAGCATGAGTCTCTAATATTATTTTCGTGATTACTTTTAAGTTCTTCTCGTAGAAGAACAAAATATAATATTTACTGTCATCTCCTAGGTACTGCTGTGAATAGTACCTCAAGGCTTAAGATGTTGTGAAGTGCAAATTACATGACATAAATCATGTAGTATGTTTTCATTTTCCTCTTGTTGATTTATGTTTTTTTTTCATCCCGTTTCATGTTAAAATTTATGGATAAATTATAACTTTCAATTGATGATATGAATATTTGTTGTAAAAACTATCAATTTAAATTTCAACTTAAAATAATGGTGATAAATTTTTGCGGTACTCGTTCAAAAATAGGAATAAATTGTAAATGAATATAGTAAATAAAAAAGTTGATCACTAGTGAATTCATTTTGGAGTTGACAAATGTAATCAATTATTTTGTGTGTATGTTTGTCTACATTTAATCTATTTATTATTTATGGTGAAAACTGTTTAGCATCTTAGTGTGTCAATAAGTTGATGAATCACTAAAAAGGTTTGGTGCATTGAATATTATTTTTATTGGAGGATAAAAATAGATTATAAATAGTTTGTTGCTCCTCTGATTCCTTGATTATATTTCATATGTTATTGAAACTTAATTGTGCAAATATTTACAAAGTGGGGTAATTTTTAAAGGTTTGAAGGCGAGTTCAAGTACACTTGGCCTATTATATCATTGTTTAAGGATAAGACGGTAGATTTAAATCTTATCGCACTAAAAAGGGGTAAAAGATCGGATTCAAGTCTTGTTATACCATAAGAACAAGATGTTGGGTTCATTTCCCATTAATTTATGGCATACGAATTCTTTATATGGGTAAGACATTGAGTTTTATGTCCTAATGCACCATAGTGATGATATGGGGATGACTAACACAAACTAATATATTTTTTGACTAAAAGTCATGAAATCTGCCCAATAAATTTTGCTTTCATTTCTCTTATGTGAATATGGTAGCAGTGCATAATATGTTTGAAAGATGACAAGTGATTGAATGTTTGAATATTAGTGTGGTCAAAATTTAATGGTCATCATTGTGGTAATTAAAAGGAAGAACATTTGGGTTCTTAAGATGGTCCTTCAAATGTAAAGGTAATTTTTAGTCGTCAAAGTGGTATAAAAGGTTATGGGGCACATTGTTGTTGGTGCAATCCAATTTCAATTTTTTTGTAATTCCTCCATCAAAATAATGCAATACAAAATGGTAGTACATTTAGTACATTTGACCTTTTAAAGTGATGTTGAGGCGAGTCACATAAATTTGGTAATGTCAAAGTATAACAATGAGTTTCTAATATAACTTATGGAGAATGTACAAATGGTTATGGTCCATTTCTTGAAGAAAAAGTGACTTGTGTTCGTATGGATAAGGACATGTTCATGTATGATTGGATAAATGTCACATCCCACCTCTACGTGAGATTTGAGAGAATAAAAAGAAAATAAAAAATACTTCGACATAAATGGTTATTTGGTCACGTACTTTGTGTACATCATAAATATTGTGGTATATTTTATAATGAACTACCAAAGGACAAAAGAAAAAAATAATTTTTTGCTATAAAGGTTTTGGCCATGACCAAAATAAATATTGTTGTGTGGCAACACAAATTTGTCGTTGGTTGTCAAGAAACAAGTCTTGCCCATATTAATTTTAACTATAACAATAGTAATAATTTCCCCTCTTGAAGGAAACGGTCACCATAAGAATGGTGTTGTAAAATTTGTGGGAGTACACAATCAATTGAGAATTTTGAAAAGGCTAATTTGTTGCTAACCGGAGGAATGAAATTGTCCATAGTATGGGGGTTTTAGTAAGTCTCAAAAGAAACTTTTTAAGTTTTGAAGGAATTGAAAAGAAAAAAATTATTATGTTGAGACTATGAATTGTGAGAAGAGCTAATATCTTCAGATTACTACAACCGAAGAGGATTATAAATATTTATTTGTTGTTGTCACGATCGAGCCCGTCGTGATTGACACCTACACTAACCCTCCGGTGGGAGAACCATTCCTACAACCCAACTAAGCAACTTACCGAAAAACTAAACATTTAAAGATACGGAAGCAGGTTTAAATGATGGATAAAAATGGAGCTCTCATAAACTCCAAAAGTTTTAAATAAAGAAATAAACAGACTATTGCGAAAGTCAACCCCTAGAACCTGAAAGTTATCATACCAAAACTCTAATAATCAACAAGTCTAATAAAAAGGGGGTGCAACCCCGAAACAAAACATACGAATAAATCTAAGCATAGAGTCTGAGTCTGAAAATAATGGACTAAACAATAGAGGATCCATGGCAGCCTGGAAGAACTGGCTCATCCTTGAATCCGATCTCGATCAGTGATCTCCTAAATGAGGTCTGTCAATAGCCGCCTGAAGACGCCATGTACTCAACAAAGAACTAGCAAGTGCAGTATCAGTACACAACCACAATGTACTTTCACACGGCTACTCCAGTAAGCACAATATACACAATCAATTCCAACACAGTAAACACACATATACCGAATGCACAATTCAGTTATCATTTTAGGATCAACATACAATTTCCCAATATCAATGGCAATTAGATATGAACCTAATTAATCACAAGTGGTCCTCTTATGGAACCCACACCCAAATTGTTAATCTGTCAAAACATGACATCCGATCCAATGTATGTGTCAGAACATGACACCCAATCCAACATATGTGTCGGAACGTGACACCCGATCTAATAAGCACAACCACAATCACAACTACATCGTAAAGAATAGTACATCTAGTCACATGGTCAAGTGTAACGACCTGATTTCCGTCGTAAGAGAAAAGCCAATTGGGAAAGAATTGGGGACAGAAAACTTTTTCGTAGTAACTTGAGATTTCCTAGCCTAGTCCAGATTTGAACGAAATCGGAGTCTGTGAGTTCTAGGGAAATCTGGTAGCAATTGGGTGATCTAATTATGATTTTGATTACATGAGTAGTTAGATAAGTCATTCAGGAATCTGTACGACTTACGAAATTGAATTTGGGTGAGTAGAACTCCCGAAATCGATCTTAGCGTGAACGGTATTTCCTGAGTGTCATTGGCTGAAGGTGTGCTGTGAAATGGGTTTGATGGAATCCTTTCAATAGCTCATTGGTTCCGTGCAAGCCGTTGGGGCGAGTTTCTGCCGCCAGGGGGCCCGCTGCAGCGGGGTGAGGGCCGATGTGGCAGGTTCGACTCGACTTAAGGTCGTAAATAAACCCCTAAACAACCTTATTTGGCACTTTTCGATTTTTAGAGCTAAGGAACTGTAACATCTCGCAACTAGAAAGAACTAGAAAGAAGTTTAAAATCTGGAAATAGTTATTTTTTTTTGGGAAGTATAAAGAAATCTGGAAAATTGCAGGTAAGTTAAAGTTGAGTTTTGGTCAACTTCAGATGGTCATAAATACTAGCTCAGGATGCTTTAGGTGTAGTTCCAGATATGGTTGGGAAGATCTTGGAATGATCTTTCCAACGCCGCCAAGTATATGCGATTCCAAATTCGTATGAGCAAGTTATGCCCTTTGGAAGTTGGTTTGTTAGATTAAGGAAATGTCCAATCCGGAAATATAAGGGGGTATTTTAGTCTTTTCGCTGCCCTATTATTTTAATCCAATTTTAGGAGTTTAATATGGATCAATTCAGAACTTAGTCAGTTTTAGAACTTGGGATTTCACGCTAGGGCTAAGGAGAAAGGAGAAGAGAAAAGAAGAAGGAGAAAAGGGTAAATTCATCAAGATCGATCAAGGACTTGGTGTTTCGCCAAGGATTTACTTCTATCAGGTATGTGAGGCTCTCATAATGTTGGGATCGTTCTTCCACGTGCCAAGCATATTTATTTCAGTTTGAATTCGACCTAAAAGCATTTGAATATTGATGATCTTGATACCTATTCTTGAATTCATATATTGTTCTTGAATTTGATTGAGTTGGGAAGTTCCTGGGTTCGTTACATCGCATTATAGGGTCGTTTCGAGTTAGATTCTTAGGTATATTTGTTGGGTATCTGTATCTAAAAGTAATTTGAGAAAACGAACCGAGTTTGGGTGATTGGGGTTGGAAAACGAAGAAGAAATTTCGTCGGACGAAATTAAGGGGTGGCCACACGTTGCGCGCCTAGTGCCTAGATTTGATCATTTCAGCTTCGCGTCATGGAGCTGACACGAGGTATTCTGCCTCAAAAAATGTTTTCGGAAGCAAAATTAAATAACGCCTCTGCATCGCGAACCCACCTTCAAATATTGATAATAGTTCTTTTCTCATGTTTAACTATCTAGAATCATTCCTAAACATTATGAGATCTTTCCAGCCATAAATCTTAATCCTTGAATCCATAATTCAATACAAGGATCAATTAAGAGTCAAGTCAAGAGCAGTTAAGGTCAAAGTCAAGAAAAGTCAAGAGTCAAGTTAAGATGAGTTCTTAAAGTTTTCAACAGTCTTTCACAAATGTTTTAACTTTGTTTTAAGACTTAAGCTTCAAGTTCAGTAAGGATGTAAAGTTGAAGTTCTTTTCTTCAAAGAAGTATATGGGGACTATGTATTTCCAAAGAGATTTAAAATATTTTCACATTTAAATAATAGCGGAAACTGAGAATTCCAAAGAGCCTTCGGGCCAGTTTTCAAAAGAGAGTAATAGCTTTCTAAATGAAGCAAGCAGGGAAACTGAGATTTCCAAGATAGCCTTTGAGCTAAACTTTTGAGCACTAATCTCAAATCACAAAAGAAGTATGTTTTTAAAATATAAAGAGCTAATATATTTTGGGAATAGTATTGAGCACCGATATGGGGGCATAAACCATGTAGCCACCATGGGTAAAAAAGGGTCATACTTTTTAGATGAACCATTCTCACAATAGACTAGTGGATCCACTTAGTAGTTCAGGTCCTATACCTTTGGCCGGGTATAGGATGCGCTGGCAGTGTCAGCTAGATCGATGTATCATCACTATAGCTCTTATGTGATGGTTGTCGGTTAGAGAAACTCCCACAGAAGTTATTGTATTTTTATATACATCAATTATTGTATTTTTACATACATTTTAGAGTTATGTTGTATCCTTGTATATACACAGAGTTAACATCATGTTTTTAAACAGCTTTTCTTTATATTTCACTTGTTTTAAACTACTTTATATTGAAATGAGTTCAATTAAGTATTCATGAGTTGAGAAGAGCCAAGGTAAGTGTTTCTTTCAAATTCCTTTCCAAGCCTATGTTGTTTTAGCATTCCAACTCGCATACTCGTACATTCAATGTACTGATGCCAGTTGGCCTGCATCGTCTTATGATGCAGACATAAGTAACTAGAATCGGCATTCCGGTGCATCGTTGATCCAGTGAGCAGTTCAGAGTCTGTTGGTGAGCCTCCTTACATTCCGGAGGATCCATTTCATTGTTTTCTAGTTTAGTTCATTAGGATGTTGTGGGGTTTGTCCCAACATCCATCTCAGTTGTTATTAGAGGTTTCATAGACAGTTAGATGTTAGTTCTTTAGTCTTTTCATTGTCATTATTCCATGTTGAGACTTGAGTTTGCCTTAAATGGCCAGTTGAATGTTCCTTTATAACATTCCAATTTATTATATGAACTTATCTTTGTTGAGTTTAAGTCTTCCGTTGAGTTAAGTAAGCCAGGCCAAGGGTTTGCTTTGGGCTAGCAATGGTCTTTGAGTGCCAATCCCGCCCAGGGTGTAGGCTCGGGGCATGACAAACTTAGTATCAGAGCATAGAGTTCAAGAGTCCTAAGGAGTCTATGAAGCCGTGTCTGTAGAGTCTTTGTTATCGGTGTGAAGCGCGCCACATCTATAATTAGGAGGCTGCAACATTTAGGAATTACCTTCACTTCTTTCACACTCATTTCATGCGTTAGAGTTTAACTCTAAAACGTTTTCCTCTATTTCGTGCTTGCACGTGTTTTCAGATAATCATGCCTCCATGAAGAGCAGTCAGAGGTCGTCCAGCTAGGAGGGATGTTGAGGAACAAGAGTTACCCAATGCACCTGAAGTGCAACCGCAAGGCGAAGTCACCAATGCTGAGTTCCGTGAGGCTATCCGGATGTTGAGTCAAGCTATGACTAACCCGGTTGGTCAGAAAAGAGGAGCTCAACAAGAAGAGGCTAACATTTCGAGGATTCGTGAGTTCTTGAGGACGAATCCTCCAAGTTTCACTGGTTCGAGCACTACTGAGGATCCAGAGAACTTCACTGAGGAACTGAAGAAGGTTTTCGAGGTGATGCATGTTGCTGACACTAAACGAGTTGAACTAGCTGCATATCAATTGAAGAATGTTGCTAGGACTTGGTTTGATCAATGGAAAGGGGGTAGAGCTGAGGATGCACCACCTGCGAGTTGGACAAATTTTGAAGAGGCTTTCTTGTGGCGTTTCTTTCCCCAAGAATTGAAAGAGGCTAAGGTACGGGAATTTCTAACACTTAAGCAAGATTCTCTCAGCGTTCATGAATATGGGTTGAAGTTCACCCAACTATCCCGATATGCTCCGGAGATGGTTAAGGGTATGAGGAGTAGAATGAGCTTGTTTGTTGTTGGGTTGGGCAGTCTATCAAGCAAAGAGGGCTGGGCAGCAATGCTTATTGGAGACATGGACATTTCAAGGTTGATGGTCTATGTGCAGCAGGTAGAGGAAGAAAAGCTGAGAGATAGAGTGAAGTTCAAGAGCAAGAGGGCTAAGACAGGGAACGAGTCCGGGCAACAGAAGAGTAATGCCAACCGGTCATCTTTCTAACAAAAACAGAAAGGACATGCTCAATCATATGCTAGTGCACCTGCACCTAAGAACAAAGGTGAGTACTATGGTCAGAATTCTAGAGCTAAGCCTGCCTATTCTCAGGGAAGTGTGGCGCAAGGGGGTAGTAAACCTCCTGCCTGTGCCAAGTGTGGTAGGAACCACTCAGGTATTTGTCGTAAGGGCTCCACTGGTTGTTTCAAGTGTGGTCAGACTGGGCATTTCATGCGAGAGTGTCCAAAGAACAACCAGGGAAATGGTAATGGGGGCAATAGAGCCTAGTCTTCTTCAGTTGCTCCACCAGACAGAGCTGTACCTAGAGGGGATACTTCCGATACTGGCGGAGGAACAAACCGCTTGTATGCTATCAACAGTCGCCAAGAGCAAAAGGATTCACCAAATGTTGTCACTGGTATGATTCAAGTCTTTGACTTTACTGTTTATGCTTTGCTAGACCCAGGAGCGAGTTTATCTTTTGTAACTCCCTATGTTGCTATGAAATTTGATGTTATTCCTGAGCAACTTAGTGAACCATTCAGCGTTTCTACACCTGTTGGTGAGTCTATTCTAGCAGAGAGAGTCTATCGTGATTGTCCTAATTCCGTCAATCACAAGAGCACCATGGCTGATTTAATTGAATTAGACATGGTAGATTTTGATGTAATCCTTGGTATGGACTGGCTTCATGTCTGTTATGCCTCAGTTGATTGTGAAACTCGAGTAGTCAAGTTTCAGTTTCCAAATGAGTCAGTCTTAGAGTGGAAAAGTAGTTCAGCAGTGCCTAAGGGTC
>NW_006239163.1:180350-197525 GCF_000226075.1 Solanum tuberosum
TCATTATTTGTATGGTGTTCATGTTGATGTATTCACTGATCACAAGAGTCTTCAATATGTGTTCACTCAGAAAGAGCTTAATCTCAGACAAAGGAGGTGTTTAGACTTACTCAAGGACTATGACATGAGTATTCTTTATCACCCAGGTAAGGCTAATGTTGTTGCTGATGCCTTGAGCAGGTTGTCTATGGGTAGTACCGCCCATGTTGGGAAAGAAAAGAGAGAGTTAGCAAAAGATGTGCATAGGCTTGCACGCTTAGGAGTCCGACTTATGGATTCCACAGAATAAGGAATAGTGGTGACGAATGGGGTTGAATCACCACTAGTGTCAGAAGTGAAAGAAAAGCAAGACCAAGATCCCATTTTGCTAGACTTAAAGGCAGATGTTCATAAGCAAAGAGTATTAGCTTTTGAACAAGGGGGAGATGGTGTATTGAGATAGCAAGGTAGATTGTGTGTACCTATGGTGGATGGACTCCAAGAGAGGATCATTGAGGAGTCTCATAGCTCCAGATATTCCATTCATCCGGGTTCCACAAAGATGTCTCGCGATTTGAGAGAAGTGTATTGGTGGAATGGCATGAAGAAGGGCATTGCAGAGTTTGTTGCTAAGTGTCCAAATTGCCAACAAGTGAAAGTTGAGCACCAAAGGCCCAGTGGTTTGGCGCAGATTATAGAACTTCCAGAATGGAAGTGGGAGATGATTAATATGGACTTCATCACAGGTTTACCAAGGTCTCACAGACAACACGATTCTATTTGGGTGATTGTCGACGGAATGACAAAATCAACCTGTTTTATGCCAGTAAAGACTACTCATTCAGCAGAAGATTATGCCAGGTTATATATTTAAGAAGTGGTAAGACTTCATGGAGTCCCAGTCTCCATTATTTCATATAGAGGTGCATAATTTACTGCATAGTTCTGGAAATCTTTTCAGAAAGGTTTGGGTTCGAAAGTGAACTTAAGTACTGCCATTCATCCTCAGACTGATGGGCAAGCAGAGCGCACTATTCAAACCTTAGAGGATATGTTGAGGGCTTGTGTGATTGATTTCAAAGGGAATTGGGATAATCACCTACCTCTCATTGAGTTTTCTTACAACAACAGTTATCACTCTAGCATCCAAATGGCTCCTTATGAAGCTCTTTATAAAAGAAGATGCAGATCTCCTATTGGATGGTTTGAAGTTGGTGAAGCAGTGTTGATAGGACCAAATTTAGTTCACCAAGCTATGGAGAAGGTGAAAGTGATTCAAGGAAGGTTGAAAATGGCACAAAGTCGTCAAAAATCCAACACTGATGTTAGGAGAAGGGCGTTAGAGTTCGAAGTAGATAATTGGGTATATTTGAAAGTTTCATCCATGAAGGGTGTTATGAGGTTTGGTAAGAAGGGGAAGCTTAGTCCCCGGTATATTAGACCTTATCGAATATCCACAAGGATTGGCAATATAGCTTATCAGTTAGAGCTACCACATGAGTTGGCAGAGGTTCATCCGATATTTCACATCTCTATGTTGAAGAAATGCATGGGCAATCCTTCATTGATCATATCAACTAAAACTATTGAGATCAAGGATAGCTTATCTTATGAGGAGATTCCGGTTCAGATTCTAGATCGCCAAGTTCGCAAGTTGAGAACAAAGGAGGTTGCGTCAGTCAAAGTCCTTTGGAGGAACCAATTTGTTGAGGAAACTACTTAGGAAGCTGAGGAGGATATGAAGAAGAGATATCCACATCTCTTTGAATCCGAAGAAAATGCAGACCAAGGTACTAATTTTCTTCTTAGTATTATCTAGATTATGAGTAAGAATGTTGTTTGTTTGCATTTGCTTGTTGGGTGTTTGAACTTGATGTTACTACACTTAGCTTAGTAAGAATAAATCTCATTCGAGGATGAATGTTTCCAAGGGGGAGATATTGTAACATCTCACAACTAGAAAGAACTAGAAGGAAGTTTGGAATCTGGAAATAGTTTTTTTTTTTGGGAAGTATAAGGAAATCTGGAAAATTGCAAGTAAGTTAAAGTTGAGTTTTGGTCAACTTCAAACGGCCATAACTACTAACTCAGGATGAGTTAATTGTAGTTCTAGATATGATTGGGAATCTCTTGGAATGATCTTTCCAACGCCGCCATGAATGCACGATTCCGAGTGCGTATGAGCAAGTTATTCCCTTTGGAAGTTGGGTTGTTAGATTAAGGAAATGTCAAATCTGTAAAATATAAGGGGTATTTTAGTCTTTTCGCTGCCCTATTATTTTAATCCGATTTTAGGAGTTTAATATGGGTCAATTCAGAACTTAGTTAGTTATAGAACTTGGGATTTCACGCTAGGGCTAAAGAGAAAGGAGAAGAGAAAAGAAGATGGAGAAAAGGGCAAATTCATCAAGATCGATCAAGGAACTTGGTGTTTCACCAAGGATTTACTTCTATCAGGTATGTGAGGCTCTCATAACATTGGGATCATTCTCCCACGTGCCAACCATATTTATTTCAGTTTGGATTCATCCTAAAAGCATTTGAATATTGATGATCTTGATACCTATTCTTGAATTCATATATTGTTCTTGAATTTGACTGAGTTGGAAGTTCCTGAGTTCGTTACGTCGCATTATAGGGTCGTTTCGAGTTAGGTTCTTAGGTACATTTGCTGCGTATCTGTATCTAAAAGTAATTTGAGAGAAAGAACCGAGTTTGGGTGAATTAGGGTTGGAAAACGAGAAGAAATTTTCGTCGGCGAAATTAAGGGGTGGCCACACGTTGCGCGCCTAGTGCCTAGATTTGATCATTTCAGCTTCGCGTCATGGAGCTGACACGAGGTGTTCTGCCTCAAAAAATCTTTTCGGAACCAAAATTAAATATCGCCTCTGCATCGCGAACCCATCTTCAAATATTGATAATAGTTCTTTTCTCATGTTTAACTATCTAGAATCATTCCTAAACATCATGAGATCTTTCTAGCCATAAATCTTAATCCTTGAATCCATAATTCAATTCAAGGATCAGTTAAGAGTCAAGTCAAGAGAAATTAAGGTCAAATTCAAGAGAAGTCAAGAGTCAAGTTAAGATGAGTTCTTAAAGTTTTCTAAAGTCTTTCACAAATGTTTTAACTTTGGTTTAAGACTTAAGCTTCGAGTTCAGTAAGGATGTAAAGTTGAAGTTATTTTCTTCAAACAAGTATATGGGGACTATGTATTCCCAAAGAGATTTAAAATATTTTCACATTTAAATAAGAGAGGAAACTGAGATTTCCAATGAGCCTTCGGGCCAGTTTTAAGAAAAAAGTAATAGCTTTCTAAATGAAGCAAGCAGGGAAACTGAGATTTCCACGATAGCCTTTGAGCTAAGTTTTTTAGCAATATTCTCAAATCACAGAAGAAATATGTTTTTTAAAACATAAAGAGCTAATATATTTTTGGGAGTAGTATTGAGCACCGATATGGGGGAGAGTTCAGACAACTCACAGCCCCCATAAACCATGGGTAGAAAAAGGGTCATAATTTTTAGATGAACCATTTTCACAATAGACTAGTGGATCCACTTAGTAGTTCAGGTCCTATACATTTGGCCGAGTATAGGATGCGCTGGCAGCGTGAGGTAGATTGTTGTATCATCACTATAGCTCTTATGTGATGGTTGT
Source organism: Solanum tuberosum (assembly GCF_000226075.1). Classification (NCBI taxonomy): domain Eukaryota; kingdom Viridiplantae; phylum Streptophyta; class Magnoliopsida; order Solanales; family Solanaceae; genus Solanum; species Solanum tuberosum. The sequence goes on from NW_006239163.1 coordinate 183,991, forward strand.
CGGTTAAAGAAACTCCCACATAAGTTATTGTATTTTATATACATCAATTATTGTATTTTTACATACATTTTAGAGTTATGTTGTATCCTTGTATATACACAGAGTTAACATCATCTTTTTTAACAGTTTTTCTTTATATTGCACTTGTTTTAAACTGCTTTATATTGAAATGAGTTCAGTTAAGTATTCATCAGTTGAGAAGAGCCAAGGTAAGTGTTTCTTTCAGATTCCCTTCCAAGCCTATGTTGTTTTAGCATTCCAACTCGCATACTCGTACATTCAATGTACTGATGTCAGTTGTCCTGCATCGTCTTATGATGCATACACGGGTAACAAGGATCGGCATTTCGGTGCATCGTTGATCCAGTGAGAAGTTCAGAGTCTGTTGGTGAGCCTCCTTGCATTCCGAAGGATCCATTTCATTGTTTTCTAGTTTAGTTCATTAGGATGTTGTGGGGTTTGTCCCAACATCCATCTCAGTTGTTATTAGAGACTTCATAGACAGTCAGATGTTAGTTCTTTAGGCTTTTTATTGTCATTATTCCATGTTGAGACTTGACTTTGCCTTAACGGCCAGTTGAATATTACTTTATAACATTCCAGTTTATTATATAAACTTATCTTTGTTGAGTTTAAGTCTTCCACTGAGTTAAGTAAGACAGGCCAAGGGTTCGCTTGGGGCCAACAATGGTCTTCGAGTGCCAATCCCGCCTAGGGTGTAGGCTCGGGGGGTGACAGGAACGAACCCCAGGCGTTGCCTACTCGTTTTTCACCATTCTTAAGGCTAAAGTAAGCTTTTCACTCCCCAAATCCATTTTTCTATTCGTAGAACGTAATAGAATGGATGAATATTAATGGGGGAGGGTTTTGTTATACATTCTATGGTGGTAACAACCCTAATTTGGATAATTGGGATCATGGGTTTGATCTAGGGTTAATAGAATTGTTAGTAATTTACGTAATTAATGATTGTTTATTGATTCCTGTATTGTATTGATTGTTTGTAGACCAAGAACAAGCGGAACGAATCTGGAAAGGAAAGGATCAAGTTTCTTAGGGTTTCAAGCTTGTTTCGAGGTAGGTGATGGTTGTGATTTCATGTTGGTGTGATATACGTTTGTAATTGCTTCATTGTAATGCATGTATGTATGTGAATGAAATCTATTGATCACACCTAATCGTAAATGAGAATAATTGAATGATTGTATTCCATGAATCACTTCTTGTTGTATGATTATGAGAATATACATTGTGATTGTGGTTTGTTGAATGGATCGGTTGCCACGTTTCGGCATAAACATGGGATCGGTTGTCACATTCCAGCATAAACATGGGATCAGTTTCAACGTGCATAAACATGGGATCGGTTGCCACGTTTCGGCATAAATATAGGATCGGTTACCACGTTCCGGCATAAACATTGGATCGGGTACCACGTTTCGGTATGCTAATAGTTTGGGTGTGGTTCCATGAGAGGACCATTGAATTGGGTTCCGTGAGAGGACCATTGAATTGGGTTATGTATCTACTTGTGATGATTACGTTCATATCTAACGATGATTGATATTGGAAGACTGTATGTTGCTCTAAATTGATAATCAATGTGTATTATTGAGAATGTGTGATGCTACATTGATCCTAAAAAGATGACTAATATTGTATATGTTCGGTATTTGCCAGTTTTATAATGTTGTGGTTACTTACATGTGTTTCACTTATTGGGATAGCCGCGTGATCCTACCAGTACAGTGTAGTTGTATACTGATATTGCACCTGCTTGTTCTTTGTTGAGTACAAGGCATCTTCAGGCAGCTATTGATAGACCTCAGTTAGGTGACTATTGAACATGACCGGATTAATGGTTGAGCCAGTTCTTTCAGGCTGCCATGTATCTCTCTTATTTAAGTCCATTCTTTTTGGACTCAGACTATTTGTTTAAGGTGTTTGTTTAGTTTCGGGGTTATGCCCCTTGTTCTTAGACTTGTCGTTAGTAGAGTTTTGGTACAATTACTTTCAGGTTCTAAGGGTTGTTCTTCTGCATTAGTTTGGTTAAGTTATTTGTTTAAAACTTGGGGAGTTTATGGGAACTCTGTATTTCTTTTAGTCATTTAAACCGGCTTTCCTATCTTTAAATGCTTTAGTTTTCATTAAGTTGTTTAGTCTAGGTTGTAGTAATGGTTCTCCCACCGGAGGGTTAGTGTGGGTGTCGACGGTCTGGGTTGTGACAAAGTTGGTATCAGAGCCCTAGGTTCGTTGATCTCATTGTATCAAAATGAGTATAGTAGAATCTTGAGGAACGGTACGATGACATCCGTACTTTTCTTTTAGAGGCTATGGGACTTTAGGAAAAACTCACTTCTTTCTACTCATTCGTGCTATGACTTGAATCCAATTGGTATCTGGGTTATACAAATTGGTATTTTTCCTCCTTCACTCTATGGTCCGAGCTAGAGTAATAATAGCGGTAACACCATCATTAGCAAGAGAGGATGTGTATATACTACCGACAGTTGAATAGGGTCGCCATTCAGAACAAGTATTTGTTTGCTCGGATAGATGACCTTTTTGACCAATTGCAAGGTGCATCGATTTTCTCTAAGATTGATTTAAGGTTTGGTTACCATTAGTTAAAGATTGAGACGGTTAAGAATTGGGTTCGACCAAGTTCTATGATTGAAATTAGCAGTTTTATGCGGCTCGCTAGTTATTATTGTCGCTTGTGGTATGAGTTGAGTCTAATTGGTATCTCCCGATTCCAATTGGTATCTCCCGATTCCAATTGGTATCTCCCGATTCCAATTGGTATCTGAACGAAGTGAACTAGACGTCGTAGTACCGGCTGAAGGAACACAAGTAAGTTAATTGGAACTAAGAAGGTTCCAATTGGTATCTGACCTTAGGGGTCGTAAAAGGCATAGATGATCAGTAACAGACGTCTATGGAACGAACTAATAAAAGAATTTGGATTTGTATGCAAGTTGTAACTGCTTGAGTTTCGTGAAACTTGTTGTGAAAAGAAAGTCATCACGAGATTAGGTGAAAGGGTCTAGATAAATTACGATGTGGTTCGTAAGTGAGAAATCTGGACGTGCGTTGCGACCAATTCATAACCATGTGAGGGTCTGGGTATATCCTGTAATATGTGTGGTAGTGTTGAAATGATGTAAAATAATTCTATAGTGCGTACTTTGTTGGGTTTACCGGGGGGTAGACAACGATTGTCCTAGCTAAAGAGATTTTCTTAAATGCCTAGTTATAGCCGGGAAATCTAGGGGAAATGTAGAAAAGAGAGGAACCCGAAAAATTGTTAGCAGGGGTTCTGTTTCCGTTTGGGCCGCAGGGGAGGGATTTTCCCCACCAATGCGAGGTCGCCAGTGCAGGATTCCTCCCGCCAGAGTGGGACAAGGTGAGACAGAACCTCAGCCCTATCTCCCCTATTTTCCCTGGTCATAATTATGGACCTCGAATCGTACCCGAACTAACCCCCGCAATCCAATTCAGTTATAAAGTGTGTTAAAATTGTGGAGAACCTTGGCATATGAGGAGGAAATCAGCGAGGCCATGGAGGTCGGGGAAATGGTAATGTAGGTAGAGGAGTAAGTGCAACCAGGCAAGGAGGTTTCCCGTCAAGATAACAGGGCTCAGTTTTATGTTTTTTCGGGTAAGACCGAGTTGATGGTGTGATGCAGTGGTCACAAGTTCTACTCTTGTCTGTGCCCAGATGGCTATTATTTTGTTTGAACTAGGTTCTACTTATTCGTATGTGTCAGTTCAATTTCCTTGGGATTTGATGTAGTTTTTGATATACTTGATGCCCCCATCCATGTTTCTACCTAGTTGAAGAGTCAGTCATTGTCACCCATGTGTATCGTGTTGTCCTGTTGTGATTATGGATTTTCAGATTTGGGTTGATTTGGTTATGATGGATATGACTGACTTGATATAATCTTAGGCATGACTTGGTTGTCCCCCTATTATATCGGGCTTAATTGTAATATTAAGTCGGTAACTCTATAGATCCCCGGTAGGGAAAGATCAGAGTGGGTAGGGGTGTACAAGCCTAAGCTAGCTAAGATCATATCATTCATTGGGGCTAGGAGATTGGTGGGGCAGGATTGTTTGGCGTAATTGGCTCATATTCGGGATGTTGAGGTTGAGTCTCCCTCAATTGAGTTTGTTCCTGTGGTGCTTGAGTTTAAGGAAGTGTTCCTACGGATTTGTCTGGTATGCCTCCATATAGAGATAAAGATTTCTACATTGACTTGGAAACTGACATTTTCCCCATTTCCATCCCTCCGTATCGTATGACTCAAGCAGAATTGAGAGAGCTTAAAGCTAAAATCCAAGGGCTTCTTGATAAAGGTTTCATCCATCATAGTGCTTCCCTGTGGGGTGCTCCTGTCTTGTTTGTTAAGAAGAAGGAGGGTAGTATGAGGAATGGTGCTTTTATCATAAGCCATAAAGCAGTGGATTGATACCGAAATGACCAACTTATGGATAAGAAAGTTCCATTGAGTATATTTGGGTGACGGAAATTGAAGATTTTAGTAAGAAAGTGCATACCAAGATTGGGTTAGTCCTTTAAATTTGATAAGTATACCTGAGTTTGAGGTGTCATGTTGATGAAAGGTGGGCTTCGCAGTGATAGTCAAGGCTGACTAGGCATAATGGTAATAAGAGTTCGTGATGGATTGTGATGGTATGCAACTATATAATAAGATTATTGGTTAAGCGAATTCTTGTATAGAAATTATGACTTGCGAGTATCTAAGTTCGTAGTTTTCTAATATTGGGTGAGTAACGTGGTTGTATGGAAAGTTTAAGAGATTGTAGGACACCACTCGAATAGAATGTTAAAGAGCTAGAGTTATAATAAAGGAAAATATAGTGGGATGTAGTACAGACTTTAGAGAGAGGCTAGAGCAAGAATATATTATTTGATTGCAAAGGCTAAAGAGATATCTTTAGAGGGGTATATAATTAGGTTCAGAGACGCGTGATTTCATTCGTTTTGTTATGGCTATAGTAATAGTGTTACAAGTTCATCAGATGGGTTAAAAACTATTGAAAAAGGCTTGAGAAAGGATTGTGCAGACATTAGCTTGAGTGTGATAATAAGTATTTGTTTTATCTTGAGTTTAGTAAGTACGATTGAATTTTTAGCGAAAGGTATTGTAAGATCGATGCAGAGGCGATCAATGATAAGCGAAGATTCATGAATTCATAAAAATCTTCAAGGTATAAGCAAATGTTGATAGATAAGGGGATTGTGTTATATGGTTGAGTTTACAATTCAGAGTTTTCATTCTAAGTCTCCATTCGTGGTAATATATTTTGTCAAGGTATGAATTGGCAAGGTGAGAAATGATCAATTGTATCAAGTATTGAACCTTTGAAAGGACTTACACCTGGGTTGAGTCGTAAAGTTTATTACTATTGATTGTTAAGTACCTAAGAAAGGTTTTCATGTAAAAGTGTTGGTTTAGAGTGAGATAAATGGTCGGAGTGTTTATGATGGTTGTTAGTGTTGTGAGTATGATTCACTAGCTATGCTCTAGCGTGTTTTCACTTTTGTGGGTGGTTCCCTAGTGGTGGATCAGGGGTACCAAATCCTGCGATGTTCTCTTGGTTGAGTGGGAAGATTGAGAAGATTTGTTATTTTGAATGACATAATTGGTGTTGTCTTGGAGTTGTTAAAGTATTTTAGTGATTCTACATGTACCACTTTGCTTAGGAGAATTTATAAAAGAGCTAACATGCATATTTGTGGTTATCCGGCAATCTTAATTTTCCTCTAGTCGTCGAGGTCATGTATCGATTATGTGTGGTTGAATGTGGGGATCTTTGGGTCCAATTCTACTGTTCTTAAGAGGTAATATACAATTACTAAATCTAACATTTTGATAGTGTTGTTGGAGGGGTTGTATGCTTGGGCATATCCCTCGATGAGTATCTGATTTCTAAAGATCAAATTTGTTATAACTTAAGTTCATGGGAATTTATGTTGTGGGATAGAGATATTGTTAAGAACTATGATTGTTTGGGTATTATGAGTGTGTGTTGGTTGATTCAGGTTCACTTCTATTTGTAGCGAGTATTGACTTGGAATTTTATCATGCTTAAGTGCTAAAGGATTTGTCCAAATGATTGTGTCAAGGTCCTTGATAACATGTTATAGACGTGTGTACGATCAACTTTGGTGGTTGTTGGGAATCTCTTTTGTTGTAGTTAAGTTTACATACAACAATAATTATCACTCGAGTATTGTGATGACTTCATTGAGGCATTGTGTGGATGGATGTGTAGGTATTCAATTGGTTGGTTTGGGGATGAAAACTATATCATAAAGTGAGACTCAGTTGTGTTAGACAAGACCTTCTGTAGGAATAAGAATCGGTTGAAATTCGTGATTGCGATGTCAGGAAGCTAAGGACATGTGAGACAAGTATCCCCTGTTGTTCAGCGATTCAAGTACTACTCTACTCTTGCTTTAGTCAGTCTTCCCTAGTTGATCACTCGAGGACTAGTGATGGGTAAATTGGTATCTATTGTAACGACCTGATTTCCGTCATAAGAGAAAAGCCAATGGGGAAAGAATTGGGGCCAGAAAACTATTTTGTAGTAACTTGAGATTTCCTAGCCTAGTCCAAATTTGGACGAAATCATAGTTTGTGAGGTCTAGGGAAATCTAGTATCAATTGGGTGATATAATTATGATTTTGATTACATGAGTAGTTAGATAGGTTGTTAAGGAATCCGTACGACTTTAAGGAATTGAATTCGGATGAGTAGAACTCCCGGAATCGATCTTAGCATGAACGTTATTTTCTGAGTGTTGTTGGCTGAAGGCGTGTTGTGAAATGGGGGTGCTGGAATTCTTTAAATAGATCACTGGTTTTGTGCAAGCCGCTGGGGCGGGAATTTTGCCGCCAGGGCAAGGCTGCTGCAGTGGGGTGAGGGCCGTTGTAGTGGGTTCGACGCGACTTAAGATCGTAAATAAACCCCTAAACGACCTTATTTGGCACTTTTCTATTTTTAGAGCTAAGGAACGAACCCCAGGCGACTCCTACTCATTTTCACCATTCTTAAGGCTAAAGGTAAGCTTTTCACTCCCGAATCCATTTTTCGATCCGTAGAACATAATAGAATGGTGAATATTGATGGGGGAGGGTTTTGTTATAGATTCTATGGTGGAAACAACTCTAATTTGGATAATTGGGATCATGGGTTTGATCTAGGGTTAATAGAATTGTTAGTAATTCGGGTAATTAGTGATTATTTATTAATTCTCGTATTATATTGATTGTTTGTAGACCAAGAACAAGCGGAACGAATCCGAAAAGGCAAGGATCAAGTTTCTTAGGATTTCAAGCTTGCTTCGAGGTAGGTGATGGTTGTGATTTCATGTTGGTGTGATATATGTTTGTAATTGCTTCATTGTAATGCATGTATGTATGTGAATGAAATCTATTGATCACACATAATCGTAAATGAGGATAATTGAATAATTGTATATCATGAATTACCTCTTGTTGTATGATTGTGAGAATATACATTGTGATTGTGATTGTGGTTTGTTGAATGGATCGGTTGCTACGTTCCGGGATAAACATGGGATTGGTTGCCACGTTTCGGCATAAACATGGGATCGGTTGCCACGTTCTGGCATAAATATGGGATCTGTTGCCACGTTCCAACATAAACATTGGATCGGGTACCACGTTCCGGTATACTAACAGTTTGGGTGTGGGTTCCATGAGAGGACCATTGAATTAGGTTCCGTGAGAGGACTATTGAATTGTGTTGTGTATCTACTTGTGATGATTACGTTCATAGCTAATGATGAATGATATTGGAAGACTGTATGTTGCTCTAAATTAATAACCAATGTGTATTATTGAGAATGTGTGATGCTACATTGATCCTGAAAAGATGACTAATATTGTATATGTTCAGTATATGTCGATTTTATAATGTTGTGGTTCCTTGCATGTGTTTCACTTATTGGGAAAGCCGCGTGATCCTACCAGTACACTATGGTTGTGTACGGCTATTGCAGCTGCTTGTTCTTTGTTGAGTATAGGGCATCTTCAGGCGGCTATTAATAGACCTCAGTTAGGTGACTATTGAGCATGACCGGATTCAAGGGTGAGCCAGTTCTTTTAGGCTGCCATGGATCTCTCTTGTTTAAGTCCATTCTTTTCGGACTCAGACTATTTGTTTAAGGTGTTTGTTTAGTTTCGGGGTTGTGCCCCTTGTTCTTAGACTTGTCGTTAGTAGAGTTTTGGTACAATGACTTTCAGGTTCTAAGGGTTTGTTCTTCTGCATTTAGTTTGGTTAAGTTATTTGTTTAAAACTTGGGGAGTTTATGGGAACTCCGTATTTCTTTTAATCATTTAAACCTGCTTCCGTATCTTTGAATGCTTTTGTTTTCATTAAGTTGTTTAGTCTGGGTTGTAGTAATGGTTCTCCCACCGGAGGGTTAGTGTGGGTGTCAATCACGACGGTCTGGGTCGTGACATCAAGTAATAGTTCATGACATGTAGTTGTTCGCACATAATCATTTCATTAACTTCTATTCACATACACGCATGCATACAATGAAGCAATTAACCGACATATATCACACAAACAGGAAATCAAGTCATCACCTACCTCGAAACAAAGCCTGAATATTCCTAAGACACTTGAGCCTTCCCTTGTGGAAGTCTTTCAGCTTGTTCTTGGTCTATAAACAAGTAATTAACGCAAGGATCAATAAACAAGGCCTAATTTACCCGGATAATAATCACACTATCAATCCAACGCCAAACCCATAATACTAGTACTCAACTAGGGCTTTTTCCACCATCAACTTCAGGACAAAACCCTCTGTAACAATAATTACCCAAGGTTCTAAATTCTAGGAATCGAAATACGGATTAGAGGAGTAATTTCTTTACCTTTAGCTCTAGAAATCGTGAAAAACTGTCAAGAATCGTCCTAGGTCGTCCCTTAGCTCTTAAGAGCGAAGTTTTGCAGAAAATAATGAAATTGGAGTTTCTCCCTGACTTGATTTGTGACTGACCCGCCACGGCGGACCCCATCTCGCCATAGCAACCCCGCCCTGGCGGCATTTATCTTGCCCCAGGTCTTGCACATGGACCGAAGCTCGGAATTAGAGTTCCAAGCTCCTATTTCACAACACACCTTCAAACTGAGACTTTCTAAAACTATCTTTTAACACCAAGATCAGCTTCGAGGGTTCTATGCGCCTGAATTTGATTCTGTAAAGCCGTACAGGCTCCTTAACGTCTTGGCTATCCACTCATTTGATCAAAATCATAATTAGATCCACATTCATTACCAGATTACCCTAGACCCCACCTGACTTAGATTTCGTCCAAGTCTGGCCTAGGCTAGAAATTTCCAAGTTATTCTGGCCCAAATTCCTTCCCCATTGGCTTTTCCATAACGTCCGGAACATGTCGTTACAGTTGTATACAAATATAGGCATGATGATGGAATCACCTACAAAAGTAAACTAAAAGTTTACTAGAATACATGTCGGTTCGCACAACCGGTTGGTCATTCCGGTTAAAATATGAAGTAAAAGAAATTGAGAATTCACGTGGCTTATGTTGAAGAAATAAATATTCTTCGAGAATTCTCTTGTGCTGCTTCTTCTCATGGTAAAATGATCATTGTACCAGCTAAGGTTGGGATTGTATCCCTTGAAATTATTTGGATCATATAAAAATATGAACATGGGCCCGTTCACCTGCCATGTGGACCACTTACTATTATGATTTAATAGATGCATCTATGGAATGATCACATGTGCGTTTGTTATCAACTTACAGATTGGTTTTGTAAGGTTGTTTGGTCGAATTGTTAAATTAAGAGCATAGTTCCAAAGTATAAAATTATGTTGATAATGCTGGTTGGTTTAGCAGAAACTGTATGCCTCCAATTATAAATAGAGCATTGATTATGAGAACAAATCTAACAAATAAAATTTGGTAAAAGATGAGTTTATTTAACATGTATGCATCAAGCCAACAAGGTTCTCCCATCACAATTGGTTCAGGGTCAGGACCCAAATAATTTTCATCTAAAATATGATGTGTGCACATCTAATTTTATTGTTCTACCATGCACAAAGATGAATCCCCAAATGAGTTTGGCGGTAAATGTCAGATTTCCTAACATTAGCGGGAGATATAATTAGCAGCTGAAAATTATGTGTGGGGTGATTATCTATATCCTCGTTAAAAATGTGAACTTGAAGTTCAAGAAATAATTTATTTGCAAAATATTGCAAATAATTTGCCCGAGGTATTTGCTGACCAAATATTGTAATTAAGCTGCAAGTGTTTCAATAAATGGTCTTTGAAGGATAGAGTCTATGGTACACCAAAAGTGTGATAGACCAACCAATTCCAAACATAAAACTCTTTAAGGAAGTAGAGGACCAAATTATCAAAATGATCATTAAAAGGAGGCAATTATGTTTAAAAAGCACAATAATGACATAACACTTCATAATACCTTGAAAAACATTTTAGGTACCTGAAAATAATGAAAAATGTTGGTGTTAGAAGCTAAAGAAAAACATACGCCAGAAGAAGAAAAAAGAGAGAATAATTTATTAAGTTGAAGGAAGAAATATTTAAATAGAAGAAACTCCTAACAATTTGCAGTAAATAATGCAGTAACTGCAAAACATAATCTTCCTAATAACTAGGAACTAAGTCTACCAACAAATACATGCCTAAAGACTAGAATACTCATAACTGAAAAACTAAAACAGAAGATATATTTCTTCTGAAAACAGAAAACACATCAGCAGTCTTGTCATCATGCCAACTCAACATGAATTAACGGCTCATGAGGAAGATTTCAACAAAAAATCAAGAGATCTCGGTAAGTTATGTCATATTAGAGTAGAGTCAAATGACCGTCGACGGTATCTTTATTATGAAGTAGCACTTAATGCTATAAATGGTGACGAGGATCTTGAATTCAAATCTGTCATATAATATGGACAGATAAATGATTGGCCAAATAAAGTGCACTATTCAAGTATACTTTGTTTCACTGAGAAAGGTGATGTTTTTTGAAAAAGTGATGCTTTTGAACTTATAGTCCATAGATAAAAATATAATGTTAGTTGGGTACAAATGAATCATTGTGTGAAAGTATAACCGTAAAATATAAAGTATGGTTTGTGTCTTGGGGCATAAAGAGTTTTCGCAAAAGTTCTTACATTATTAAATAGAGATATATTCTCCAGTGGTGGATGCAATGAGACTTGTATCAGTCTGGCAATAGATGAAATACTTAAATATGTATAATGAATGATTATTATGTCTAACTAGACGATGAAGGTTATATGAAAATATTTGAAGGATTTAAAAGGTCTTAAAGAAATTCCATTAAGTACCCATTGGTTCTGAGATTGCTTAACACATAGAAAAAATCTTTTCGATCTCATAAGAATGATTAGAAAATATCATGTATTAGTGCAATTGGTGCACTTAAAGATTGTTGCTTATGCAAATGCTAGAAGATTATTTGATCAATATAATGAAAATTATGTGAAGAGATCAGCATATTATCATTCAAGTTATGCCAAGAAACTAACAAACCAAGTGACTCAACACATAGAAGATGCGTGATTTTCTTTGAGAACAAAGGACGAGTTTCAATAAAATTGAAATGATCAATCTCCGAGTCTAATTTTTTTAATTATGTAAATGCAGAATATTTATTTGATCCACATAAAGCTTGATCGAGAATGAGATATTTGTTTACATGTGGAAGCACAGCAATATCTTGGTAGTCAAAGAATCAAACACTAGTAACCACTTTCTTCAAAATCATGCAGAAATAATATTGATCTATGAAGTAAGTCGGGAGTGTGTTTGGTTGGAATCATGATCTGCCATATTAAGGAAATATGTGATTTTCCTTTGGAAAGGGATATTCCAGCCGCCATATACGAAAATAATGTATAGCTCAATTGATGGAATGATACAAAAAAAGTAAATCGGACAAAATATATTTCAAAGAAAATTTTTTCACACATGATCTTCAACAAAATGGTGAGATAGACGTTCAAAAGACCCGTTCAAGCTATAATATTGTAGAATTATTCACTAAGGCTAGTCAACATCAATATTTGAGAAGTTGAGATATAAGATTGTACTGCATTGTCTCCGAGATATCAAGTAATGTTTTCATCAGAGGGAGCAAATACATGTTGCACTCTTTTTTCGTTGGCTTAGGTTTTTTCCCCAATGGGTTTTCCTGACAAGGTTTTTAATGAGGCAACAACCAATGTGTATTACAAGATATTCGTACTCTTTTTCCTTCACTAGAATTTTTCCCACATGATTTTTCCTTATAAGGTTTTAATGAGGCATATTATCAGACATTCAAGAGAGAGTGTTGTAATATATTTATGTGGATGTCCATAACTTCAAGGTGTAATTACATCATAATGTATAGTAACTCCCAAACCTCCATAACCTTCCCCCTTGATATTCCTCCATAACTTACATGGTAACTGTCTCCATAACTTTCATGGTTAATGTCATGTTTATAACTAACATTTTGTATGCCTCTATGTAATACTATAAATAGAGGCATAAGAGTTCATATTGGATACACTTGAAAATTTGATTATCAATTGAATATTTGGAAGAATAAGAAAAGCGTTCTTCTCTTGTCTCCCTATTTCTATTGCTTTCATCTTCTATATTTCTTGTCTTATTTTGCTTTAGTTTTATAACAAAATTTTAAATTTTAGTCCTTGTGATACTTTTTAACCATTTATTTGATGAGTAGGAGCTAAGAGAGTAAAATTAGAATTTTATTTAATTTACTTTGATAAGTAGGAGCGTAGAGGGTGCATTTAAATTTAATTTAATTTAATTTATTAAATAGAAACCAAGTAAATTTCAAATTTTAATTCTTGTGGTATTTTCTTAATCATTTCATATAGAAAGTAATTTACATCTAGATTGTTCTTAAAAATGACATTATTCTTAAATATGTATTATCAATACAAATTTAATATAATACATGAATAATTAAATGATTTAATAATTAATAAATTTTAAAATTTGTGAAATCTTCAGATTCAAAATATAACGAATGACTATTTCAATTAATTAAAAATTGAAGGTTCTTAATAAAATATTATAGGGATTAGTATCACGATTTTTTGATATTAAAGGAGCTAAAAACAAATATAGTATGTAATTGGGGTGTACATGACCGGGTTGGTTCGGGTTTTTTAAATATCAAACCAAACCATTTGACTCGGATTTTTAAATCTATAAACCAAACCAATAAAACTCGGGTTTTTCAACCTCGGGTTTTTTTGGATTTTTTCGGTTTTTTTGGATTTTCGGGTTTTTCCGGTAAAGTATTCATACAAATATATAATTTACTTGTACTTCAAATATTTCTTTAGTCCTACCAAACTCCAACTGTCTAAGGTGTTTCTTAAGAAAATAATACAAAATATGATATGATTAATGACACTT
>NW_006239163.1:197548-206672 GCF_000226075.1 Solanum tuberosum
TTAAGCTTTATTATAATTACCAACATTTGTGGACTATAATCTTTATTGAACCATTTAGAATTCTAAGTTTTAAACTTGAAATAATATATTAAAAGATAAAAACTATGAAAAAGTAAAAGTATAAGAAATATTTAAAAATTATATCAAAGTAAATATTTTTATGTATAAAATAAAATTTTAAAATTATATATATAATGTCGGGTTGGTCTCGGATTGGTTTTTTTTAGTTAAAACCAAACCAACCCAAATATAGTTGGGTTTTTTTTTCAATACCAAATCAAGTCAAACCAACCACTAGTCGGGTTTTTTTTCTCGGTTTTCGGTTCGGTTTTGTACACCCCTAGTATGTAATAACATAAAGTCAAAATGATTTAAAAAATATTTTTGACTCTTCTAAATACTTATTTTACTATAAATTCAAGAAGTTTGACCAAAATATGGAGGTCCAAATTTGAAAGTCAACCCACTTATACAAAGGATATCTAAGAAGAGATCCAAAATATTCTACTACCATTTATGAAAAACTAATAAGAAGAGATCCAAAATATTCTACTACCATTTATGAAAATTACTTATTATACATGAGTTCATTCTTACCAAACAATATGGTAATTGATCACTATAAATATACTCGTGGTATTAATATTCTACATACATCATACTTACTTGAATTCTCAAAGTAGAAGTTTTGTCATGGAGAAACAGATCATCAAGATCACTAACATAGAAAGGATGCTGAAAACTCCCATTAAAAAATTGATCTAAGAGTATAAATTTTAATGGAAATAAACAGATTAACATAAAAAGAACCCCAAAACAAACAAAAACATAAAAAGATGACTCTTAGAATGATTGAAACAAACAAGAACTTGACTTTTATTTCTTTACAAAAAAAAACTAGAGATTTGATGCAGTAACTTACAGTGAAGTTGATAACTTGTTCATTTGAGAATAGAAATGAAAGAGGATTGGAGGGAAAGGGAGAGTGAAGAAATTTGTATGTATAGGAAAATTCTCAAGATTATGGTAATACATTATGTCTTGATGAGTAGGATCCGAGAGGATTAATAATCTTCCTCATTCTTCACAAAATTTTATTTGATTTAATTTGATGAATAGGAGTCAAAAATGATAAATTTGTTGTAAATATCTTTATGTGGATGTCCATAACTTCAACGTGTAATGACATTGTAATGTATAGTAACTCTCAAACCTCCATAAACCTTCCCCCTTGATATTCCTCTATAACTTACATGGTTAATGTCTCCATTACATTCATGGTTAATATCATGTTTATGGCAAACCTTTTGTATGCCTCTATGTAATATATAAATAGAGGCATTAGAGTTCATATTGGATACATTTGAAGATTTGATGAACACTTGAATATAATAAGAAAAGCTTTCATCTCTTGTCTCCCAATTTCTATCGCTTTTCAACTTCTATATTTCTTGTCTTATTTTTCTTTAGTTTTGTAACACGTTATCAGCATAAGTCTCTAATAATATTTTCGTGATTACTTTTAAGTTCTTCTCGTAAAAGAAGAAAATATAATATTTACTATTAGGGTTGTTCATGGTTATGGTTATAAAACCAAACCGAACCGCAATCCGAACCAAACCGATTAAAATGACCGATATTTAGTATGATTTGATAGGTTGGGTTTTAAATTTTGAAAAATCGATATTATTTGGTTTGGTTTTGATTTTAATAAAAATTAACCGCAAAAATAACCAAACCGAACCCAGAAGTTACATATATAAATTTTATAATTATTTATAAATAAAATATAAGTATTTGATAAATTTTAGTTAACTTAGTCCTTACACTTAAATTTTAGCCAACTATTAAAACGAGAAAATGGTCTAAAA
Organism: Solanum tuberosum; assembly: GCF_000226075.1. Classification (NCBI taxonomy): domain Eukaryota; kingdom Viridiplantae; phylum Streptophyta; class Magnoliopsida; order Solanales; family Solanaceae; genus Solanum; species Solanum tuberosum. Next base: position 199,420 of record NW_006239163.1, read on the forward strand.
CCCCCCCAACCTATACGCGCAATCCCAACTACACACTCCAACTTTACGGGTGTCCTATTACCCCCTGAACTGTTTAAAACTGTAGTAATTGCACCCCTTAAAAGCCATAACCAGATTTGTGTTGCCCTGTGAACTTCACGCGTTTTACAGATGAAAATTCAATTAATTTTTTTTTTTCAATCTTTTTATAATTCCTTTCCACTTTTTCCTATGCTCTCCCAATTTCTTCAAATCTCTAAGGTAACTTCTTCCCACAATTCTTTCAAATTCCTATGGAATTGTGAAGAACAAAGATGAATATTGATAGCGGGAGCTTGTCAAGCGATATTCGAGTTTTTCTTGTCGGAGAACATTGAAAAATAATCTAAAAGGATCTGTGCATATCGCTGCTACGTCGAAGTTTTGCTTGCTTCACCGGAGCTCGCTGGTTGGAGCAGTGCAGCAGCAAGGTTTAGTTGTTGTTGTTGTAGTCGACCTTGTTGTGAGAACAAAGGTAGGTCTTAATGGTGGTTATCTCGGAATGGGAGAGAGATAAGAGGATAGGGGAAGAGGAGAACGGGGTTTTGTTGGTGGTTTGGGTTTCGCCGGAGACGGCGACAGTGGTGGCTAATGGTCGAACAGCAAAAGAGGGAGAACAAATGAAAGCACTAGCAATGCCATTAATGGAGGTCAATTGAGATTGAATCATTTCATTGATTAATTAAAATTTGAGATTGATAATTAAAGGATCTACAATAAAAAGGAAAAACAATTCTCATTAGGGAGTTCAATTGAATTTGATGTAAACCCAATTTAATTTTTTTTCAAATCTGATCCAGATTTCATTTTTGGATGATTGAAAAACATGTCATTTTTATCTTTAATTGAATTGATTGTTTTTTCTAAGTTTTTTACATGAGAGTTTATAAGTTTGTGTGATATCAACAATGGTGAATTCGGTATGAGAATTTGGTCTTTGTTGCTATGGAGAAGAAACAATGGTTTATTTAAGGATGGGGAAGATGACTATTGGAGAAAGAGGACATTTTCGTCAAAATTCACCTTCTAACACGCCTAGAGGAGGTGAGAACACCTCCTATGACAGGTCAGCACTTAGGTGTGTAGAAAATAGAGAAATATAAAGTTCAGGGGGGTAATAGGACACCCTTAAAGTTGAAGTGTGTAGTTGGGATTTCGGGTATAGGTTGGGGGGGTTTTAGACCATTTTCTCTATTAAAACCTTAAGTCTAAATCCCTCAATATTCATTACTTTAAAGATCACACTTTCTCTGTTCTTTATAAAATTTTCTAACACAACATTGAATAATTTAAAGCTCAAGCTAAAGAAGATGGTAATTGATTAGTTTTGACTATGAAATATTGGTTTGTTTTAGAAGTAATTTCTCAATATTTTAAGGTGTAATTTTATTGAAAAGTCTATTTATAAGTTGTTGAGATCTCTAGAATATTGAACCAACTTTATGGTATTAACTTGGTACATTGGATGAATCACTTTGCTCGTGTAATAGCTTATTTGTGAATTATTCATGTACTAAGTGTTTGTTTCTATCGAGATGCGTATTTCCTCAACAAACTTATTACTTTCAAACCGAAAAAAAACCGAAAAAACCTAACCAAACCGAACTGAACCGACGATAACCAAACTGACGGTTATTTTTTTTATTTGTTTTGGTTTGGTTTTAGAAATTTAAAAACCGATTTAAATTGGTTTGGTTTTGATTTTAACTAATAACTTATCCAAACCGAACCATGAACACCTCTATTTACTGTCATCTCCTGGGTACTGCTGTGAATAGTATCTCAAGGCTTAAGATGTTGTGCAGTGCAAATTACAAGACATAAATCATGCAGTATGTTTCAATTTTCCTCTTGTTGATTTATGATTTTTTTTTGTCATCCCGTTTCATGTTAAAAATTTATGGATAAATTATAACTTTCAATTGATGATATGAATATTTGTTGTAAACTATAAATTTAAATTTCAAAATAAAATAATGGTGATAAATTTTTGAGGTACTCGTTAAAAAATAGGAATAAATTGTAAAGGAATATAGTAAATGACAAAGTTGATCACTAGTGAATTCATTTTGGAGTTGACAAATGTAATCAATTATTTTGTGTGTATGTTTGTCTACATTTAATCTATTTATTATTTATGGTGAAAACTGTTTAGCATCTTAGTGTGTCAATAAGTTGATGAATCACTAAAAAGGCTTGATGCATTGAATATTATTTTTATTGGAGGATAATAATAGAATATAAATAGTTTGTTGCTCCTCTGATTCCTTGATTATATTTCATATGTTATTCAAATTTAATTGTGTAAATAATTACAAAGTGGGGTAATATTTTAAAGGTTTGAAGGAGAGTTCAAGTACACTTGGCCTATTATATCATTGTTTAAGGATAAGACAATATATTTAAATCTTATCGCACTAAAAAGGGGTAAAAGATCGGATTCAAGTCTTGATATACCATGAGAACAAGATGTTGGGTTCATGTCCCATTAATTTATGGCATAAGAATTATTTATAAGGGTAAGACATTCGGTTTTATGTCCTAATGCACCATAGTGATGATATGGGGATGACTAACACAAACTAATATATTTTTGACTAAAAGTCATGAAATCTGCCCAATAAATTTGCTTCATTCTCTTATGTGAATGTGGTAGCAATGCATAATATGTTTGAAAGATGACAAGTGATTGAATGTTTGAATATTAGTGTGGTCAAATGTTAATGGTCATCATTGAGGTAATTAAAAGGAAGAACATTATGGGTTCTTAAGATGGTCCTTCAAATGTGAAGGTATTTTTTAGTCGTCAAAGTGGTATAAAAGGTAATTGGGCACATTGTTGTTGGTGCAATTAATTTTTTTGTAATTCCTCCATCAAATTAAAGGAATACAAAATGGTAGTACATTTAGTACATTTGACCTTTTAAAGTGATGTTGAGGCGAGTCACATAAATTTGGTAATGTCAAAGCATAACAATGAGTTTCTAATAAAAACTTATGGAGAATGTACAAAATGGTTATGGTCCATTTCTTGAAGAAAATGTGACTTGTGTTCGTATGGATAAGGACATGTTCATGTATGGTTGGATAAATGTCACATCTCATCTCTACCTGAGATTTGAGAGAATAAAAAGAAAATAAAAAATACTTCAACATAAATGGTTATTTGGTCACGTACTTTGTGCACATCACAAATATTGTGGTATATTTTATTATGAACTACCAAAGGACAAAATAAAGAAATATTTTTTTGCTATAAAGGTTGTGGCCATGACCAAAATAAATATTGTTGTGTGGCGACACAAATTTGTCGTTGGTTGTCAAGAAACTAGTCTAGCCCGTAGTAATTTTAACTATGACAATAGTAATAATTTTCCCTCTTGAAGGAGACGGTCACCATAAGAATGGTGTTGTAAAATTTGTGGGAGTACACAAAATCAATTGAGAATTTTGAAAAGGCTAATTTGTTACTATCCGGAGGAATGAAATTGTCCATAATATGGGGACTATAGTAAGTCTCAGAAGAAACTTTTTAAGTTTTGAAGGAATTGAAAAGAAAAAAATTATTATACTAAGACTATAAATTATGAGAAGATTTAATATCTTCAGATTACTACAACCGAAGAGGATTATAAATATTTATTTGTTGTTGTCACGACTCAGCCCGCCGTGATTGTCACCCACACTAACCCTCCGGTGGGAGAACCATTATTACAACCCAACTAAGCAACTTACCGAAAAAACTAAACATTTAAAGATACGGAAGAAGGTTTAAATGATGGATAAAAATGGAGTTCCCATAAACTCCAAAGGTTTTAAATAAACAATTAAACAAGCTATTGCGGAAGTCAACCCCTAGAACCCGAAAGTCATCGTACCAAAACTCTAATAATCAACAAGTCTAAGAAAAAGGGGGTGCAACCCCAAAACTAGACATACGAATAAATCTAATCATAGAGTCTGAGTCCGAAAAGAATGGACTAAACAATATAGGATCCATGGCAGCCTGAAAGAACTGGCTCACCCTTGAATCCGGTCTCGATCAGTGATCTCCTAACTGAGGTCTGTCAGTAGCCACTTGAAGATGCCCTGTACTCAACAAAGAATGAGCAAGTGTAGTATCAGTACACAACCACAGTGTACTAGTAGGATCACACCGCTACTCCAGTAAGCACAATATACACAAGCAATTCCAACACAGTAAACACACATATACCGAATGCACAATTTATTTATCATTTTAGGAGCAACATACAATTTCCCAATATCGTTGGCAATTAGATATGAACGTAATTAATCACAAGTGATCCTCTCATGGAACACACACCCAAACTGTTAGTGTGTCGGAATGTGACATCCGATCCAATGTATGTGTCGCAACCTAACACCCGATCTAATATATGTGTCGGAACGTGACACCTGATCCAATAAGCACAACCACATTCACAACCACACCTTAATGAATAGTACATATAGTCACATGGTCAAGTAACAGTTAATGGCATGTAGTTGTTCTCACATAATCATTTATTAACTTCAATTCACATTTCACTACTCACATACATGCATGCATACAATGAAGCAGTTAACCCGCATATATCACACAAACAGGAAATCAAACCATTACCTACCTTGAAATCAAGCCTGAATACTCCTAAGACACTTGAGCCTTCCCTTTCCGAAGTCTTTCAGCTTGTTCTTGGTCTATAAACAAGTAATTAACGCAAGGATAAATAAACAAGGTCTAATTTACCCGGATAATAATCAAACTATCAATCCAAGGCCAAACCTAAGATCCTTGTCCAGAAATAAGGATTTTCCCACCATCAACTTCAGACCAAAACCCTCCCAGCGATAATTACCCAAGATTCTAAGTTCTAGGAATAGAAATACGGATTAGGGGAGTAATTTCCTTACCTTTAGCGCTAAAAATTGTGGAAAACTATCAAGAATCCCCCGGGTCATCCCTTAGCTCTTAAGAACGAAGTTTTACAGAAAAAAAGGAAATTGGAGTTTTTCCCCGACTTAATTCGCGACTGGCCCTCCACGGTGGACCCCATCTCGTCACACCAGCCCCGCCCTAGCGGCATTAATCCCGCCTCAGCGGCTTGCACGGAGACAGAAGCACGAAATTTGAGTTCCAAGCTCCTATTTCACAACACACCTTCAAACCGAGACGTTCTAAAACTATCCTTTCACGCCAAGATTAGTTTTGGGAGTTCTACTCGCCCGAATTCAATCCACATTCATTACCAGATTTCCCTAGGCCCCACCTGACTCAGATTTCATCCAATTCTGGCCTAGGATAGAAATTTCCAAGTTACTACTCAGAAGTTTTCTAGCCCAAATTCCTTCCCCATTGACTTTTCCATAATGTCGGGAACAGATCGTTATAGTTGTATACAAATATAGGCATGATGATGGAATCACTTGCAAAAGTAAACTAAAAGTTTACTAGAATACATATCAGTTGGCATAACCGGTTGGTCATTCGAGTTCAAATGTGACGCAAAAGAAATTGAGAATTCACGTGGCTTATGTTGAAGAAATAAAGATTCTTCAAGAATTCTCTTGTGCTGATTTTTCTCATGGTAAAATGATCACTGTACCAGCTAAGGTTGGGATTGTATCCCTTGAAATTATTTGGATCATATAAAAATATGAACATGAGCCCGTTCACCTACAATGTGGTCCACTTATTATTATGATTTAATAGATGCATCTATGGTATGGTCACATGTGCGTTTGTTATCAACTTACATATTGGTTTTGTAAGGTTGTTTGCTCGAATTGTTAAATTAAGAGCATAGTTCCAAAGTATAAATTATGTTAATAATGCTGGTGGTTTAGCAGAAATTGTATGCCTCCAATTATAACTAGACCATTGATTATGAGAACAAATCTAACAAATAAAATTTGGTAAAAGATGAGTTTATTTAACATGTATGCATCAAGCCAACAAGGTTCTCCCATCACAATTGGTTCAGGGTCAGGACCCAAATAATTTTCATCTAAAATTTGATGTGTGCACATCTGATTTTATTGTTCTAACCATGCACAATGATGAATCCCCAAATGAGGTTGGGGGTAAATGTTAGATTTTCTAACATTATGGGGGAGATATAATTAGCAGCTGAAAATTATGTGTGGGGTGAATTATCTAGATCCTCGTTAAAAAATGTGAACTTGAAGTTCAAGAAATAATTTATTTGCAAAATATTGCAAATAATTTGCTAGATATATTTCCTTACCAAATATTGTAATTAAGCTGCAAATGTTTCAATAAATGGTCTTTGAAGGATAGAATTTATGGTACACCAAAAGTGTGATAGACCAACCAATTTCAAACATAAAACTCTTTAAGGAAGTAGAGGAGAATATTGTCACGACCCGAGCCTACACCCTGGACGGGGCCAGCACTCGAGAACCATTGTTGGTCCCCAAGCGAACTCACATCCTAGCTGACTACAAGAGGAAGACTAACTCAAGCATACAAAGCTTAAAACAGAATAAAAATTCATGAAACTCAATTACAAAACTTTAACTCAAATGAAAAACTCGTCATAAAAATAAATTATTCAACTCGCCATAAAATAGGCAACTTAAGTCTTTAAAACATTTAATAAAATAAATGAATAGACTTCTGAAACTCTACATTCTATCTATGAAGCCTCTAAATGACAAATATGGAAGTTGGGACAAGACCCACGACTTCCTAACAATAGATATAACTGACAGCAAAATGAAATCTTCTGGAAGCAAGGAGACTCACCATAACTAACTAGAATTGCATGTGGTATCAACGAAGCTCTTATTGATGACCCTGAATACCTGTATCTGCATCATGAAATAATGTTGGTCAAATGGCTCAGTACGCGGAATGTACGAGCATGGGGGAATTCTAAAGCATAACATAAGCTTGAACTTGATAAAAAAAGGAAACATACTTACCTCTTTTCAAACTTACTCAACTCAAGGAATACTCAAGGATACTCAAAACTACTCAACTTACTCAACTCAAAAGTACTCAAGGATAAGATACTCAACTCAGAGATTAGATACTCAACTCAAAGATATGATACTCGACTCTGGGTACTCAACTTTGGATACTCAACTCAATATAAAGCAACAATACACATGCAATATATGGAAAGCTTTATAAAACAGTAAAACAACTCAGTTTGTTAAAGAAAATGCAATAACAAACTCAACTTTTCTCATATAAGAAAATAATA
>NW_006239163.1:206694-211241 GCF_000226075.1 Solanum tuberosum
TCGATGCTAAAAATCACTAAGGAATCATCTAAAAAGTATGATCATTTTTACCCATGATGGAGATGTGAGTTATCTGAACTCAAACTCGTCCCCATATCGGTGCTCAATACTACTCCCAAAATACTCAGCTCATATGTTTAAAAACATAACTTTTTCTTTGATTTGAGAAAATTACTCAAAAATCTTTCTCTTAAAAGAGATGGTACTCAAACTGCTCAAAACTCTTTGGGAAATCTCAGTTTCCTCTCATCTTAAATGTGAAAACATTTACTCTTGGTAATACTTAGTTCCCATATATCATTTTAAATAAAATGAACTCGACTCTACTCTTTCTCAACTCAAGTGCTCAAGTCTTAAAACAAGTTTAGAAAAAGTTGTAAAAAAATTCTCAAAAAAGGGTTCATGCTGAATGATGGACGTGAACGACTCAATGCAAGGTTTTTAATAACCATAGATAGAACTCAATACTTGGAACTCAAGAACTTCAATGATACTACTCATTTCAAGAATGCTCAACTTAGAGGGTTCATGCTAAATTATAAGCATGAACTACTCAACTCAAGGACTCAAAGATACTTCTCATCTCAAGACTGTTCGACTTATAGGGTCCATGCGGAATTATGGGCATGAACAATTCAACTCAAGGACTTCATGGGTGACATGTAATAGTCCCATGATTAGAAATATAATCTCAAAGGGATTAGGAACTCAATACTCAAGACTTAGAACTTGAAGATACTACTCCTCTCAAAGATACTCAACTGATGGAGTTCATGCGGAATTTATGGGGATGAACGACTCGACTCAAGGGTCTAAATAATAATATGGAACTCATGTATACAAATCCTCTCATTGTCATACTTGCTTCCTCAAAACTTAGCTCAAATTGATAGTTGATCACAAAGGATTCACAATTGAACTCAAAAGCTTTCTTGAACTCTACTCTTAACTCTCTCTTGAATGTGAATTATGAATTCAAGAGTTATGGCTCATGGTACGAAGGATCTCATGATGATAAAGTACACTCATGAATATATTCTCCTCGCTCTCATACTCATTTGCTCGACTCGGAGGGTTCATGCGGAATTATGGGCATGAACTACTTAACTTAATGACTCAAATCAACTTATCTCAAGAATATTCAAATCTAGGGGTAGAATCCTAGATTTCTCTTTTACTGATTTGAAAGTAGATGTAGGGCGTGAGGACGAACTAGTCCAACACTATGATAGCTTTACATACCTGGAAGAACTAGGTTCTTGAAGAAATCTTGAAAGGATCTTGAAGAAGAACTTCATTAGAAGCCTTGAAACCCTAGCTTGAAGGTAAACGATCAAGAAAACCTTTCTTGAGATTCTTGAATTAGTTTCTTGAAATCTCTATGGCCAAGATTTATGATTTTCATTAGTGATTCATAATTGTATGGAGGAACTTGAGTTTAAAAGACATAAGTTTTATTTCATTTCATATTAGGATAACATACTGAAATGTAAAATTCAAATCATAAATATGGTAAATTTAATAAGACCTAGTTGGTCCAACATCGAAACTTGATGAAGATTTTTACTCATCCTTAGAAGGAGCCAATGCATTTCCAAGGATTTGATATGGAAATGCAACACCACGCTCCATTTGTTGCTTCGCCACATTTTTAACTTCGTCCAATTTTGCCTTCACGATCTCACTCAATTGTTGAAGCTCAACATTCTTCAATTTTTAATGGGAGTTTTTAGCATCCTTTCTGAGTTAGTGACCTTGATCTTTTTTTCCATGTCAAAACTTCTACATTGAGAATGTAAGAAAATATGATGTAGAATATTGATACAATGAGTATAATTATAGTGATCAATTATCATGTTGTTTGTTAGAGTGAACTCATGCACAATAAGTAATTTTCCACTAATGGTAGTAGAATATTTTGGATCCCTTTTTATTTGTTTTCAATTATGAAATTTAAGAATCATAGTCTAATTTTCCTTTTATATACAATAATTTATTACATTTCCAGTTTAGATCCTTTGTATAAGTGATTTTACTTTCATATTTTTGGTTTTGAATTCACAGTAAAATAAGTATTTATAAGACTCAAAAATTATTTTTAAATCATTTTGACTTTATGTTGTTACTTAGTATATTTGTTCTTAGCTCCTGAAATATCTATAAATTGTGATATTAATCTTTATAATATTTTATTAAGAACCTTTAATTTTTAATTAATTGAAATACTCATTTGTGATATTTTGCATGTGAGAATTTCACAAATTTTAAAATTTATTAATTATTAAATCATTTCATTATTCATGTATAATATTAAATTTTGTATTGTTAATTCATATTTAAGAGATTGTTGAAATTGTGGATGTTTCAATTCCATACATGTGTAGAGTGTACGGTATTATTTTCATAATTAATAAAATATATTTTGTTGTGAATTCTACTTTCAAGTCGATCTCAAAAATTTTACCATCAGTATCAAGAGCAGGATAATCAAGATAATTTATCAATGGAGAAAAATCCAATGATTTCTCAACTATTTTGAGTTGATATAAACAATTGAAAACATTGGCAGCAATCAAGAATCAGGGAGGCAACAAATGCACTGAGGCCTTGCTTAAATATTGAAACACCAGCAACTGTTTTGGCAGCATTTCAAGAGTTAGAAGAGTTAGTAGGACCGGCGGAAATCGATCATATGCAACAAAATTGATTTAAAAAACAAGGTATAAGTAATCAAGCTAGATGAAGCAAAAGATCTATTATTAATCAATTAAGAACTCTATTAACAGATTCTCTATTAGAGAGTCCTTCCTACAGTGGAAACTTAACCAACAAACTAGGAAACTAATAAAACAAACTCCTAAATTGGTGGATACATATCGAACAATCTATGCAGTAAAACACTAAGCAGTAACAACGTGTGTGGAGTGCAGTAACAGTAATAACGTTCTAATACACCTCCCTCAAGCTAGATGGGGTGCAACAACACCTAGCTTGGAAAAATGGCGATGGAAGGAGCTCTTGGAAAGCGGCTTAGTGAGAGTGTCAGCAAACTGATCGAAACTAGGAATGTGACTGAAGATAAGGCGCTTATTAGCAACCTTTTAATGAGGCATATTATCGTACATTCAAGAGAGTGTTGTAATATATTTATGTGGATGTCCATAACTTCAAGGTGTAATTACATCATAATGTATAATAACTCCCAAACCTCCATAACCTTCCCCCTTGATATTCCTCCATAACTGTAACATCTCGCAATTTGAAATAGCTAGGAAAAAGCTAAGAATTTGAAATAGTCATTTTTGGAAAGAATGAAAATCTGGAAATTTGTTTAAGTTAGGAAAAGTGAGTTTTTGGTCAACTTCAAACAGCCATAACTCCTAGATCAAAATGAGTTAGGTGTACTTCCAGATATGGTTGGAAATCTCTTGGAATAATATTTCCAACGCCGCTGAGTTTGCACGATTCCGAGTTTGTATGAGTGAGTTATGCCCTTTGGAAGTTGGGCTGTTTAAATAAGGAAATGTCCAATCCGGATTTTTGAAGGATATTTAAGTCCTTTCCTTATCCAATTAATTAAATTTGTTTTAGTGAATTAATTAAGGGTCTAAACTGAACTTGTTCAGTTTTACGCTTTTGGAAAAGAGTTAGGGTTTTAGAGAAGAAGAGAGAAGAGGAGAAAAGAGAAGGGGAAAGTAAGGAAATCGTCAAGTTCTTCAAGCTTAGATCGTGGATTTCATCGGGGGTGATCCCTACAAGGTATGTGATATCACATATCATTGGGTTAGTTCACCCACGCGCCAAACATGTTTAATTCATCATATTTTCGTCCTAAAAAGATTGAGAAATTGATGTTCTTGATAGTTGTTCTTGAATTGATTTCGTTCTTGAATATGAGTTGGGATTAAGGAGTTTCTTGATGATTAAGTGTTGTTTCCTTGAGTTGTTTGGGTTAGATTTTGTGTATATGATTTGGGTACATGAATTTAAAGTGATTTGGGAGAAAGAATCGGATTAATACTATTTAGGATCAGAGAACGAGGTCAAAAATTCGTCAGATTGCGTCTGTGGGAAGGCTGGCGCGACGCGCCCCCATAGCGCCAGGAAGGCTGGGGCGGCGTGATGCTTATCGTGACCAAACGATACTAACCTACGGTACGAGTGTCTACGATCGTCGATAATATAGTAACCCAACTAAAGGTTGGGGTTGTGTCCCAAGGGAGTGGTTTAGAGAATTAATAGAAAAATAAAATTTAGTTCTAATTAGTCGTAGCTAAAGACATTAACGAACAAAAACATTGTAAATTAAAGGGGGTGACACAAAAGTGTCAAATATCAATTGGGGGGTTTGCCACAAGTAGTAAAGACAGCAAAAATTAACAAGAAAATCAAGTATGGGAGAAAGTTCTTGGGGTGTGACCGCAATACAAATATAGATAAATCGTTGGGTACATTCTTTCGATTGGAAATTTAAGAGATAATAATGACTAGGATAAGCTTTAGATGGAAATAAGTTCCCTCTCGAGCAACTTACCCCGTTTCAAATG
>NW_006239163.1:211333-212835 GCF_000226075.1 Solanum tuberosum
CCTCCCTCTCGGGCAACCCAAAAATACATGGGTAGTTTTGTATTTGCAACTACAAACCTATTAAATTAAACCACAACCACTAGGTGAAATCACCATTAAAATACATCTAACCTATCAACAAGCAAGACCCAACATAGACTTAGAAAATAGTGCTGGCGGATCTTTCGGCAAAGTTAGTCGATGTCGCTGAATGACTCGGTGACTCGCCCTTCTTTTGATTCATAGTCGTTCCGTGCTTGCCTTTAGCATCTTCACATTCTGGACCATTGGGCGGTATAGTACTGCTTCGCAGAAATATTCAGCGAAGCGCCAACTGCTCCTTTCATCACCTTTTGATCCTTCTTCTTCAGGGCTTCGCGCACTGGAACAAAGGGCGGAGTGAATTCGTTCTGCGAATCGCCAAGTGTGCTTAGCGATGCTCAGGCTTCAACTTCTTCGTTCTTTTCAGCCTTTTTGTTCCTTTTTGCGCCTAAGTGTCCATGCTTTCAATAAAACTTCAAATACCTGAAACTTAAGAGTTTTAATTAAATATTGAGACAAAATAAGCATTCGAGGAAACTATTCTTATCAAAATAAAGCCCTAAATGAGTCTAATTTGTGGACTCATCACGGCACGCCAGCAGTGTGCCAGATTTGAGCCCCGGTAAGTTGGGGCTGGCGCGGCGCGCCCGGGATGTGCCCAAATCGTTGTTTTTCACCAGTTTCCATTTTTTAGCCTATTTAAGTCTTTCTAAAGTGTACTAACACTTTCCATTGATTCTAATCACTCTAAATGACTTCTAAACATCTAGAAATCATCCAGAAACGTGAATCATAACCTTGAATCCATAAATTCAAATTCAAGGAAAGTCAAGAGCCAAGTCTAGGAAGTTCTTAGAGTCTTTTCAAGAAGTCTTTTGCAAATGCTTTTAACTTTGTTTTAATACTTAAAGTTCAAGTTGAGTAAAGAGTAAAGAGTAAGGATTGAAGTTCATTTCTACAAAAAGTATTAGGGGACTATGTATTCCCAAAGGGTTTAAAATGTTTTCACAATTAAACAAGAAAGGAAACCTCGATTTCCAAAGAGCCTTCGGGCTAGTTTGCAGAAAAGAGTAATTGCTTTCTAAATGAAACAAGAGAGGAAACTTTGATTTCCAAGATAGCCTTTGAGCTAAGTTTTGAGCAATTATCTCAAACCACAGCAGGAAGTTATATTTTTTAAACATAAAGAGCTAGTATCATATTTTGGGAGTAGTATTGAGCACCGATATGGGGGAGCGTTCAGAGAACCCCCCAGCCCCCCATAAACCATGTAGCCATCATAGGTAGAAAAGGGTCATACTTTTTAGATGAACCCTTAGTGCTTTTTAGCATAGAATAGTGGATCCACTTAGTAGTTTAGGTCTTATACACCCGGCAAAGTATAGGATGGCCCTGGCAGCATGGGGCCAAGAAATGATGTATCATCACTATAGCTCTTAAGTGATGGTTGTCGGTTAGAGAAACTCCCACAACAGTACTTT
>NW_006239163.1:213105-232224 GCF_000226075.1 Solanum tuberosum
ATACTCATACATTCAATGTACTGATGCCAGTTGGCTTGCATCTTATTATGATGCAAACGCAGGTAACCAGGATTAGCATCCAGTGCATTGTTGATCCAGTTGAGCTTCAGAGTTGTTGGTGAGCCTCCTTACATTCCGGAGGATTCCCTTTTTTATTACTTTATCATTATAGTACATTAGGAGGTCGTGGGCCTGTCCTGACATAGGATGTCGTGGGCCTGTCCTGACATCCATCTCAGTTGTTTTAGAGGCTTCATAGATAGTCAGTCAGATGTTAGTTCATTCGTCATCATTTTGTTATTGACTTATGTTCAGATTTGAGTTGCCATTTTGGCTAAGTTAAATGTTTATTTTTAAAACATTATGAGTTCAGTTTGAGACATGTTGAGTTATCTTGTATTTGGATTCTCTTTCTTATGTCTAAGTCTTCCGCTGAGTAAGTAAGTCAGGCCAAGGGTTCGCTTGGGGCCAGCAATGGTTCTCGAGTGCCAGTCTCACCAAGGGTGTAGGCTTGGGGCGTGACAATAACTTACATGGTTACTGTCTCCATAAGTTTCATGGTTAATGTCATGTTTATAACTAACCTTTTGTATGCCTCTATGTAATACTTTAAATAGAGGCATTGGAGTTCATATTGGATACACTTGAAGGTTTGGTTAACAATTGAATACTTGAAAGAATAAGAAAAACTTTTTTTCTCGTCTCCCTATTTCTATTGCTTTCATCTTCTATATTTCTTGTCTTATTTTGCTTTAGTTTTATAACAAAATTTTAAAAGTCCTTGTGATACTTTTTAACCATTCATTTGATGAGTAGGAGCTAAGAGAGTAAAATTAGAATTTTATTTAATTTACTTTGATGAGTAGGAGCGTAGAGGGTGTATTTAAATTTAATTTAATTTAAATATGATGTAGAATATTTATATCATGAGTATAATTATAGTGATCAATTATCATGTTGTTTGGTAGAGTGAACTCGTGCACAATAAGTAATTTGCCATTAATGGTAGTAGAATATTTTGGATCCCTTCTTTTGTTTTCAATCATGAAATTTAAGAATCACATTCTAATTTTCCTTTTATGTACAATAATTTATTACATTTCCAGTTTAGATCTTTTGTATAAGTGATTTTACTTTCAAATCTGGACCTTCATATTTTTGGTCTTGAATTCATTGTAAAATAAGTATTTATAAGACTCAAATATTTTTTAGATCATTTTGACTTTATGTTGTTACATAATATATTTTTTTTTTTGCTCCTGAAATATCAATAAATTGTGATATTAATATTTATAATATTTTATTAAGCACCTTTAATTTTTAATTAATTGAAATACTCATTTGTGATATTTTGCATTTGAAGATTTCACAAATTTTAAAATTTATTAATTATTAAATAATTTCACTATTCATGTATAATATTAAATTTTGTATTGTTAATTCATATTTAAGAGTAATGTAATTTCTAAAAACTGTCTAGATAGAACGACTTTCGATATAAAATGAGTAAGATAAAATCACAAGAATTAAAAATTGAAATTTACTAGATTCCTACTCATCAAATTAAATTAAATTAAATTTAAAATTCACTCTTATGGCTCTTACTCATCAAATTAAATTAAACTCTAGATTTACTCTCTTGACTCCTACTCATCAAATTTAATGCATAAGAAAACATTACAAGAACTAAAATTCAAAATTTAATCTCTTTGCTTCTACTCGTCAAATTAAATTAAATAAAATTCTAAATTACCCTCCTTGTTCCTAGCTCCTACTTATCAAGTTAAATACTTCAGAAAATATCATTAAAATTAAAATTTAAAGTTAACCTCTTGGCTCTTACTCATCAAAAAATTAAATTTACACGTCTTGGTCCTGGCTCCTACTCATCAAATTAAATATTTAAGAAAATATCACTAAAATTAAAATATACCCTCTTGGTCCTGGCTCCTACTCATCAAATTAAATTAAATAAAACTCCAAATTATTCTCCTGGCTCCTACTTGTCAAATTAAATGTTTAACAAAATACACGAACTTAACTTCAAATTTTACCCTCTTGGCTCCAACTCATCAAATTAAATTAAATAAAATTTCAATTTTACTCTCACACCACCTACTCACCAAATTAAATGCTTAAAAAATGTCAGAAGATCCAAAATTTAAAATTTATCCTTTTAGACTCCTACTCATCAAATTAAATCATTTAAAATGTTGTAATGAATGATAGAAACTACTAATCCTCTTGTATCCTACTCATCAAGAAATAATGTATTACCACAATCATGAAAATTTTCCTATATATAGAATTTTCTTCACTTGAGAATTTTCCTCTTTCATTTGCATTCTCAAACAAACAAGTTATCAACTACACTGTAAGTTTATTCATCAACTCTCTATTTATTTTTTTGTAAAGAAATAAAGTCAAGTTCTTGTTTGATTCCATCAAAGATGATATTTTATGTTTTTTGTTTGTTTGTGGGGTTATTTATCTAATGAATTGGGTTTTATAACTTCAACACAAATATGGGGTTCTTTATCTAATGAATTGTGGTGTGGGTTCCTTGAGAAAACTGTGTATGTGCATTTATGGTTCCATGAGTGAACCTGATTTACCTTGTATGATATGATGTATGTATGTTGGATCCTTGAGTGGTTCGAGTTACCTGAAAGGTGAGTTCATCTTAGGTATGGCTTGCATTTGACCATGTGGAACATGTTGCAGGTTACTATTAAGTCGGAGTCCGGACTATGTTAGGCTTCTGGTGCATGGCTTAAGTTCTGGGACCGATCATGGTTGTCAGTGTTTTTAGAACTTACATGATAATAAGGATGTGAGTCAAGATGGATGTGTTGATCTAAGGCGCCATTTTCAGGTACTACTTCGAAAGGGCCAGAGTTGACATGAGAACTTGAGAGAGAGTAGTAGGTTGGCTGATAGGGCTAGTGGTGGCCTTGTATTCGTGAATCTCTATGTTGTAGAAGGGTTAGGCTAGGACTTGATATTATTGTGGTATAACAGGGAGGCATGGGATTGAGGTGCATTAGTTTATAGGCATTATACCTGGGAGGGTAAAAGTAAGTGGATAGAGACTTGGGGTGGGGTAACTTTCATATTGCATGTTTCTTTTGAATGTCTACTTTATATTATGTGGTAGGTTCAATCGATCGATGATGTCTACCAGATACAGTATGTGTTTTGTATTGATATTGTTCTTGCTATGACACTTGGCATCGTTTGGTTGGAGGGTCAGTGATGCTTCATAGGTGAAAACAATGATGATCTCCAACAACTTTCATTTTTCCTCTCTTATGGTGGGAGTTGTGTTCTATTTTCTTGTATAAACTGTACTCATTTAGTAGCTCTTATACCTAATTAGACTAGTTCCTTAGGGAGTGTTTTTGGTCTAATGAAAGGTTTTATTAAAGTTTGTTGTTTTCATGAAGTTTAAAGTGTTAGAGAGCTTTTATGGTAATTTATTTTCTTTTCCGCATGACCTAATTCATTTTGGGGTGAAAGGATCTTCCTATCTAGGTGTTAGAGTAGGTGTTTGCATGGCCTGGTGAATTTGGTCGTGGCAAATACAACATCATTTAGGAATTTGCAACTATATTATATCTGGTAAAAAATAGTAGTCATGTGAATGATACTACTGTCCACAATTTATAAGACAAAAAGAAAGAGTACTGTTGTGTGAAATTTACAACAGTTTGATCTTCTAATTACACTGCAGTTGCTTTGTTTCTGTGGTAGTAAATCGGAAAGGAGTTGTAGTTGATGAGGAGTAACTTGTACACTCTCGGTGGCCTGAATGCTCTTGGTTAAACCACTGGGG
The DNA here is from genome assembly GCF_000226075.1 of Solanum tuberosum. NCBI lineage: Eukaryota > Viridiplantae > Streptophyta > Magnoliopsida > Solanales > Solanaceae > Solanum > Solanum tuberosum. The sequence goes on from NW_006239163.1 coordinate 216,941, forward strand.
CACTGCTTTTTTGTTGTTGATCCCATCCTGCATTGAGTAGGGCTGTGTTGTTTTGTCTTCTTTTCTGTGTCGCTATGAAGTTTTGACACGAGCTAAGTGAATAGATTGATTAATTTGCTACGGTTCACTTGAGAGAAGAACGTTTGAAAATTACTACACTTGATCGAGAGATATTTGTGGTAAAAAAATATTTATGATTAATACAGTTTAGTTAAAATGTTAAAGCTGTTAAAAGGGATAAGGGTAGATTAGAGTTATCATAAAGTTAGTTATAACCAATTGTTAGTTAGTTTGTTAGAAGAATTTAGTTACTAACACAAGAGGAAGAGATATATATAGCACCTCTTTTCTTTGTACTGAGTAGTCTTTGAATATCAAGAACATTCTTCACTCTTAGATATTTTTCTTTTTCTAAATCTGAGTTCCTGCCTGATTCACAGATTCATTGTTTGTTCTAGTGGTTGTTGGAGATCGATACTCGGTAAGGTGAATTTCCATTTATAAGATTGCCTAGTAGATTATCTAAGCGATGGAGATTGAGACTGCAAAAGGAAGTGATAATCTAAGTGATGAATTTGAAGAAGTAGGTCCTTCTAAGCGATTTAAGGGGGTTGGATATCCCTCTCCTACTAAGGAATCCGAGGTTCAGCATTTGTCTCATGCAGCAACTTCCAAGGGGAAGGAGAAGAAATTGAAGCCCAGTTTGTCTGCTGAAGAGAGCTTGCAGAACACAGAACAGGAAGCTGAGACTGCAAATGAAAGAGTGGATGTACCTTTAAAAGGAAGTGTTGATCTTCCCTCAGATGTAGGGCCTTCTACTATGACTGAGCCAAAAACATTTGAATGTGCAGATCCAGATTTTAGTGATTTTGACAAGGACAAGGAAGAATCTTGCTTTAAGGTTGGGCAAGTATGGGCTGTTTATGATACTCTGGATGCCATGCCTAGATTCTATGCAATCATCAGGAAGATTTTATCTCCTGCATTTAAGTTGCGCATAACTTGGTTAGAACCGGATCCGCTGAATGAAGATGAAACCAAATGGCTATCTGAGGGCCTTCCAGCTTCTTGTGGTACGTTCAGACTGGGAAACTTAGAAGACATTGAAGATCATCCTATCTTCTCACATTTGGTATGTGCAATAAATAGAAATAGCTATGGTGCCATAAAGATATTTCCACAGGAAGGAGAAACTTGGGCCATCTTTAAAGATTGGGATATGAACTGGTAGTTCTCGTCTTGAGAGCAAAGAAGAAGTTCAACTATGAGTTTGTTGAGGTCTTGTCAGACCGTGCTGATGCTATTGGTGTGCATGTTGCATACTTGGTTAAAGCCAAAGGCTTCACTTGTCTTTTTCATCGAGCAGGAGACCCATTTCTAGTTCCTGCAAAGGAGATGCTTAGATTCTCTCATAGAGTTCCTCTTTAAGATGACAGGGATGGAGAGGGATGATGTTCTTGAAGGATCCTTTGAACTAGACCCTGCCTCCTTACCTCTTGAAAAATTAGGTGTTTCTGGTGAATCCGTAGACCAAAGAGCGACAGCTAATTTCATTGATTCTGTAAATTCTGCTGAAAACTTGGTTGCATCAGTACCTAATCAGGTTCCTGAACCCGAATTTTACAGATTTGCTGCTGAGCGATCACCGGAGAAGTTTCAAATTGGTCAATGTTGGGCGATATACAGTGATGAAGATGCATTGCCCCGGTACTATGGGCAGATAAAGAAGATAGATCTTCTCCCTGAGTTTGTGTTGCATGTGGCATGGTTTTATGCGTGTCCACTCCCTAAAAGTACAATACAGTGGCATGATAAAACAATGCCAATTGGTTGTGGACTGTTTAAGTTTCCAAACAGTAAGCTGAACAAATATACTGTAACCAACAACTTTTCACATGTAGTAGCAGCAGAACCTGTGAAGAAGGGAGTATACAAGATCTTCCCTAGAAAAGATGAAGTTTGGGCAGTACACAAAAACTGGAGTCCTCAGCTGAATGGTAATAATCTAAAAGATTTTGAATATGAGATTGTTGAAATAGTGAATGTTTCTGATAATTTTGTAGACGTGAAGTTCTTAGTGTGGGTAAAAGGCTTCAAGTCTGTCTACAAGCCTCGAGTGGAAGAACAAGAAGAGACTGGCGGAGTATTGAAAATATGTGTATCCGAGCATCTCAGGTTTTCTCATCAAATTCCTGCTTTTCGCCTGACAGAAGAGAGACGTGGCTGTTTGCGAGGTTTCTGGGAGCTTGATCCAGCAGGAATGCCTCCGTATTTACTGTCTACAGATTGAAGCATCAAACTTTTCTTTTGTTAATCCTAGACCAAAATGTGATGAGTTTTGTAGATTTCTAAAACTCAATTATGTCTCAAAGAAATTATTTTGCAGCATTAAGGGGCATTGACCAAGGATTAATGGCTTAACATTCCTCATGCTTGATTCAAATTTCTTCATTTCATTGATGTTTTGTGTTTCATTTTGCATTGGTGCATAGCTATATACGCTTGGTGGCCACAGTCATCTTCATCAACGAAGGTGGCTGGCTCTTTGTTTGTTCCTGTAATCTGCTTCTTGCTTTGTAAAATACATTTCTCAAAATGTGTTTTATCAAGTATATGTTATTGAGTAACTTTATGGGGGTAAATGAGAGAATATTTTAGCTATGAAAAAAGAAATATTATTTGGTTAAAGAAAATATATATGGAGTAAATACTATTAACTTGACATGTAAGTGATTAAAAAATAAAGGAAGATTTTGGGAAAAAATAATCATAAATTGGATAATCATCTGAGAGATTCGAAAGTTTAGTAGGTAACATAACATGTCACATTATCATTCATTCAGGTGATATGACATGATATATTATCATTCTAAAATTTATATGGTCAATTGAGCCCCTTCTTATTGTAATTAAAAAATATTCCATCACCAAGTCATTTGTAGAATGAGTCTATGGTATGGTATTATCATACAACAACTTCACAATTCTACTCTATTCTCATTTGGGTTAACATATCTACTAAGTCTTTGATATACTGAAACAAACTGGAATTCTCAACACAAATACCCAAACATTATATGATAAGATAGTCAAATTACAACGACAACACTCAAACTCTTGAATTACAATGAAAACTAACAAGTAACTAAGGATACAGATAAGAATGGGATGAGAAGTTTAGACTCTAGAAAGAAGATGAGAGGAACATATGGTTTCTTCACAGTACGCATATAATCGTTCTTTCTAATTCCTAGTCCTTTTTAACCGGTTGTCAAATGGACCTGGATTCCAAATAAGACATTCCAACATTTTACTCAGCTCAACACTCCCAACTGTATCAGTCTTATTTAGTGTTTCTAGCCCATAGGCACTTACCGGGTTCACAACAATACTTCCTGCGTCAAAAAGAACCTTGTCCTCAAGGTTCGGGTAAAGCATAAATCCTAGTATAGTATCTGCTTGACATTGTCAATGGCAAGCCAGCAATTCAGAGCAACTTCTTTGCATCTATTTTGAGTCATAATAATATAGCAATGAGAATCCTCATCTTCCACTAATGAGAGCAATATAGATATATGCGGATTTGTAGCAAGGATAATTTGCACAATTCGACTTGATCGACCAAGCATATCTACAATGATCACATAGTATGGATTTTCATCTTCAAGCTTAGACTCTTCTATTAAGTTGAGATACTGCAGCCCATGATCAAACTTCAAGAAATATTTGATGCAATTCCACAAACACAGACAACGAAGGTAGTCGCACCAAAATTGAATTGAAATTGGGTTAAAAGACGTTAATCAATGACAGTATTAGCAATATGACGTGTTGATGTCTTAAGGATGTCCTTTAACTCGTCCACAACTATGGTTGAACAATCCTTGCAAGGGCTATATAATTTCATTGAAAAAGCAATTTGTGTTACACTCTCCACCAGTAGATCACCTTCGTCATGTTCTTCTTCCCCATTAAATTTTCCACGCAATGAAAGCACCAAACAAACAAATTCGATTTCTCAACACAAATACCCAAACATCATATCATATTTTACCAGGAAAGGCAATGGGGCGGGGCGGATACAAAATATTTTTGAAAAAAAAAAAACATGCGGGGCAAGGTTGGTACGCGGGTTGAATTTTTTTTCCTTTTTATCGTGTCTCTTACTGCCGTTCCTTGAAACTGAAATCTTCCTTGACTAAAATTTGTCAATACGCAAGAGCTGAAAGTTGGAATTTTAATACTCTATCAGTCACTAGTTGCTGACCAAGAAAATCAAACAGCAACAACACACTTGATTCCTAGTCATTCTTGATAAATTTCTTCTACCTTTTAACTCCAATTTTACATACCCTGTTAAGTTTTAGGTAATCCTTCAAATTCTTGATCGTCTCTGGTACGTAGTTTTTCTCATTATTTGATCCCAGTTGTAGTTCTGATTATAAAAAAAATTGTTCTTTGAATGGATTGTTACACTTGGTAGTAGCTAGAGAAAGATTTTACATACGCGTTAATGAAATTATATTGTTATTCTAATAAAATTGACACAATTCACTTTTTTTTATATGAATGAAAAATAAAAATGGTTGTCACCACATAAAACGTTAGATGCAAAAGAATGTTGGAGTGTGGGGCGGGTTCAAGCGGGTTGGAGTGGGGCGAGGCAAAAACAACAAATTGTGTTGTGTGGGGGTGGAGTGAGGCGGGGAAAAGTCTTTGCAGGTTTGTCTCGCACCCGTCCAGCCCCATTTCCATCCCTACATCTTACTAAAAATCGGAACAAAAAAAGTTAAAAGTTGAAATATCATTCTACCCCTACACTAAATTAAAATATTAAAAATATTTAGTTATTAGTATAATCAATTACTACATTGAGTAAATGGAGAGTTCATGTGTTCAAAGGAGGATTGTTTACTCTTCCACATTTTAGTGGAGGTTCATTGCATATATTTAATATTCTTAAAGTTGTTCTCTTTATCTATTTTGGCCCTTTGAAATTCCAATGTTAGTGGTGTTTCACTTAAATAGTATTTGCACTTCTTTTTCTTATCTTCTACATTTTTTAAATTATTTTTCTTCTTTATTTGTTTTAAACATTTGCCTTCATAACTTATATCTAATTACATATTCAATTGGCATGCTTAATATCCACAACTTTCATGTTTTTCATATTCATAACATTCAAATATTTAATTTAAAACTTTAAGATGTCTTTTGATATTCCTCTATTTTTATCTATATAAATTCATCTTTTTTGTTTCATGAAAATCACATCCAAAATTATCTTTTTTTCATTTTATCATTAAAGTAGTGAAACCATCAACATCCAAAGTATATGATATATCTACCTTAGTCTAATTATATATCACTTTACAAAAATGAAGTGCTTTTTCTATTTGATTCATGCTTTAATTTGACTTGATAGAGAAGATTTTTAACTTTTGCTTAGATATGAGAGAAGGTGTCGACAAAAACGCAGAAAGTTATGTACTGATTTTTGTATTTCTTTTTTCATTTATACATTGTTATGATTAAAGTTTTAAGAAGGATGTGTATGTTATTTTTTCTTCTATGTGAACTTTTTATATTTTCTCTCAATTAGTCTTCTTTAATTTAATTTTCTATAATAAAAAAAAATTATCGTCGTAACATTTATTTGAGATTGTTGCATTTTAGTACTCATTACACACATGTTTTCATTGAATTTTAATCGTCCTAACGAATTATAAAATATTGCATGGGACACATGCAACGCACGTATTCAGAAACTAGTCATCTTATATAGAACAAAAATAATTGAAAGTTGAAATACCAAAATACCCCTATAAAGTTGTTATTAAATATTTAAAAAATGTTAATATTATAATATTTATGGATAAAACTACAAATACTCTTTATAGCTCTCTTCAAAAATTAAATTTATATCCATAAAATAATAAGCAAATGTATACATACATTGAACGGATGATTGAGAAATGGAACTTTCTATTGTAAATACATTATTTGGTGGATGTCCTGGATGACCTCACTTTGTTACTGTAGCACTATCACTACTCCAAGTAATAATGCCTATAAAAGGACGTTGAGAAGTAATGTAAAATGACACACAAAATGAGACTAAGCTACTACTTCTTATTTCTTATATCTCTCTTCTTCTATTACTCCTTTTTTGCTTTGCTTTTGTCATATCACTCCATCTCTTTCTTTCCTAGCTTTGTTGTTCAAGTTTTAATATATTTATCTTTATTTTATAACAATTATCAGCACGAGTCTCTAACCAATTCAGATAACTTTTAAATTTTCTTTTTCATTGAACATACAAAGAAATCAAAAGGTATATGTTACTAGTTATCTAGTCTTTGTCCTTACATCTCATTTACGGAAAGGTATAAATTTTATTTTCTCAACTCCAAATAGTTCTTCACTAATGATTGGTTATTGCCCTTGTCAACTGTCAAGACTCAAGATTATTATAGATGAGATGATAAATATTTCACATTAGAAGATGTTATGGAAATAAATGATTTAACTATACTAAGTCCAATATATATATGTTTGATTTTTTGCTTCAACCGTTAAGAATCAAGGTATTCTGGAACTCAAGTTCATCTTACAATATTAATATTACCACGGTAAGGAAACATTTTTTTGATAACTTTTGTTACTCATTATTTGCTTATAGCCTCTTCATTTATAATTTTCTTGCCTTAATTTATTGAACTAACCATAGATGTAAGAAGAAAAATATAAATTTAAAATTGCCTTCATAATTTTGTGCTTGTTTAAATTTGATAGACTATCATATGGAATATGAAATTGTATTACTTATTATGCTAAAAAAATTCTGATTTCTAGAACAAGTTATTTAGATGTAAATGTTTGTTTCTCATTTGAATGGATCATGAACTACTAATTATATTAATGATGAATCTATTAGTTTATCGTGAATTCATCTTATGATCTTTTGTCTTGTTAATTTAATTGATGATTTTGATGAGAATTAATTTCTAAAACATATAGTATCTATAAGAAGCTGGGTTTATATACAAAATGCAATTATGTATATTTCAAGATAGTAAGATAGTATTTTTAAGGAGAAGCACATGTTAGTAGTGATGGAATTTGGAGCAATTTTTACCTACTATAATGTTTAAGTTGAAATATATATATTTCTACATCTTGACCTTTCTATTTGTCATCAAGATGTGGGTTTAATATCCTATTTCTCATGGATAACAAAAATCCTAAACAATTTGGAAGTTTCAATTGCTCATTTTTCTTGGAAAATTTTGATAATGATAACTACATATTTTTCTAAGATAAACAATATTTTTGTTGTAGATAAATTCAATATTTATGTGTATAATTATAAAGTAGTAATAATGTTAAAGGCTCTACGGTGAGTCCAATTGCATTTTGACTTATTATGTCAATGGTTAAAGGTAAGACGATGAATTCAAGTTTTATCACATCAAAAGGATAAGACATCGATTACAGTTTTGATGCACCATGATGATAAGATATTGGATTCAAGTCTCACTAAATATGGCCTACAAGCCTTTCTTATAAAAAAAAAACTTCATTTCAAATTCTAATGCAATATATTGATGAGATAATGATGAATGAGCAAATTGATGAGCTCTTGATGAAAAATTATGAAAAACATATTTTTGCTCAATTCTGTAAAATGAATGTGGTAGCAGTACATGATAAGTCTGAAAGATGACAAATCACTATTGTGATAATTATAAAAGAAAGAACATTATGAGTTCTCAAAATGGCCTTTTAAAGAGTGAAGGTAATTTTTGTCAACAAAATGGTATAAAAGGTCATTAGAAACATTTTTGTTATAAGACCTAATAATTTGATAAGTTTATAAATCCTCCATCAAAGAAAAGGATGAAAAAGTGGTGAAACACTTGACTTTCAAAAGTGATGTCGAGGTATGTCATATGAATATGATAAATTTCAAAGCATGACAATGAACTTCTAATGAAAGGAATTATTATGAAGTATGTATATATGATTATGCTCAATTCTTTGAAGAGAATGTGACTTGTGATGAGTATCATTAAAAGTGGACCATTCTTAAAAGTGAATGTGTCAAGAGATGATGAAAATTATAAATTAGGACATATTCATGTATGATTTAATAAATACCACAACTCACCCCTATGGGAGGTTAGAGAGAAATAGAGAAATTTATTTTGGCATAAATGATCATTAGTCAAGTACTTTTAGTACATCACAAATACTATGGTATGTTTTAGTATGAACTATCGAAATGGCAAAAGAAGGAAATAATTTCTTGCCACAAAGATTTGTCATTGGTTATGTATCTATGTACGTCAGAAATAATTTTCAGATATTAAATAAAAGGGAGGAGATACTACTGACAAAATTAAATCAAGAAACAAATTTTACTTGTAATGATTTTGACCATGACAATAATGATATAAATTTCTCCTTGAAAGAGATGTTTACCACATAAACAATGTTATGACATATGTGGTCGTATTTAATGTTAATTATGAGCTTTGGTGAGCTATTGTGCTACTATCCAAAGAAATGAAATTGCTCATGATATTGAAATTGTAGTAAGTCTCGAAAGAAACTTTTTATGTTTCAAAAAAATAGTCAAAGAAAAAAAATTATATTGAGACTATAAAATATGGAAAGATTTAAGATGTTCATATTATTATAATCAAAGTGAGTTATAAATATTTATGTGAGAGATTACTCATGTTTTCATATTGTTTGTGGTAACTAAATATGGACATGATGATGAAATCACATGCAAAATAAATTAGAAGTTTATTGAAATAAATATCAATTGACATGACCGGTTAATGACCATCCTGGTTCAAATATGATACGAAAATAAATGAGAATTCATGTGGTTATATATATTGAAGAAATAATAAATTCTTCAAAAAATCTCTTGTGCTGTTTGTTCTCATGATAAAATTATCATTGCACCAGCTAAGGTTGAGATTATATCTCCTGAAATTTTGAAATGTATAAAAAGGTGAATATGGGCCTGTTCACCTGCCATGTGGACCATTTACTATTATATAGATGCATCTATGTTATGGTCACATGGGCTTTATTATCAACTTGCAATTTGATTTTAGCAAATGTTGTTTGCTCGAATTGTTAAATCAAGAGCACATTTCAAATTATAAAATTATATTGATAATGTTGGTTTATATCCAAGTGGTTTAAGCAGAAATTATATGCCTCTAATTATAGCTAAACCATTGGTATGAGAACAAAACTCCCAAAAGAAATTTGGTATGAGATGTGTTGTTTAGAGTGTAGCAACACTTGTACGTATCAAGTCAACAAGGTTCCCCTATCACAATTGGTTCAGGGTCAGGAACCAAATAATTCTCATCTAGAAATTTAAATGTGTGGTATATTATTGCTCCACCATTAGGTAATGCACAAAGATGAGTCTTCAAATAAAGTTGGGTGAATGTTAGATTCTCTAACATTAGGGGAAGATAAGCAATTGGAAAATAAGTTATACATAAGGAATTATCATTGGTATGATCTTCATTAAAGAGATAATTTAAGTCAATTGTCAGACGCATTCGCTGATCCTATGTTATAATGCAGTTATAAATTCTCCCATGAAAAGTCCTTGAAGGACATAATTTATGACACGCCTGAAGCGTGATAGATTAATCGATTCGAAAGATAAAATTCTTGAAGAAGAAAAGGAGCAAATGATCAAGATGGTCATAATAATGAGGCAAGTACTTTAGAAATAGCACCATGACGTAACACTTTATAAAAACATTGGCAAAGGTTCAAGTACCTGAAATGATTAAAAAATAAAGCGAGTTTGATAAGTTATATCACATTAGAATCGATATCAAATAACCGTCGACGATATCTTTAATATAATATAGCGCTCAAAATTATAAATGGTGATGAGGATCTTGATATTAAATTTGTCGGAAGTTGAGAGATAAATGATTGGCCAAAGAAAATATAATTCAAGTATATTTTATTTTCACTTACAAAGTGATGTTTTGGACTTATTTTGTCCATATACTAAGATATAATGTCGGTGGGGTACAAATGAATAATTGTGCGATAATTAAAATCGTAAAATATAAAGTACGACTTGTGCATTGGAAAATAAAGATTTTTCGCAAAAGTCCTGACATTATTTTATGGAGATGTATTCTCCTAAGGTGGATGCAATGAGATTTCTTTTAGTCTGACAATATATGAAAAACTTGAATACGCATGATGAATGATTATCATGTCTAGCTAGACAGTAAATAATATATGAAAAATTCTGAAGGATTTAAAATATTTTAAAGCGCTTCCATTGAATAGTACCCCAATGGTTGTGAGATCGCTTAACATAAAGATCAATTTCGAGCTCATTAAAATGCTTAGAAAGTACCATGTCATAGTGTAATTGGTGCACTTATGTATCCTGCTATTATTCATGGTATAATAATTTTAGTGTGCATGCAAAATATAATATCACTCTTATCGATGAAAATATTAGAGTGAATGAAATATCGATACAAATTATTTATTCTGATCAATCATGTCAAGGTTTATTAATTATGAAATTGCAGGAAATTATGAAGTTTGATCTCAAGAAAGTTATTTGTTTCATCTGGGAATACTAGCATATCAAATCATTCCACAAGGCAGTCAATTTTATTTTCATACATGGAAGTGTCTGTTAGTGCTTGGTTGTTGCTACTAACAAGTCAAACAAACAATTTGTCTACACCGACGAGGTCATAAACTAAGTGATTATCAAAAATGTATTTGGATGAACTCAACATATTCAACGGACAATAAAATGATATATCAAGATAAGCTCAAGGATGCAACATTTTCATGAATTTGATTTGATCACAAAGACACAATCAATATCAACATTTGAAAGGCTAAGTATAAGATTGTGAGACATCCTTTACAAGATTTAAGTGATGTTTCAATCAGAGGGAGAAATACGCGTTGCACTCTTTTTCCCTTAATCAAGGTTTTGTCCCACTGGTTTTCCTGTTAAGGTTTTTAATGAGGCAGCTTTCAATGCGTATTACTAGTTATGTGTACTCTTTTTTCTTCACTAGGACTTTTTCCCACAGGGTTTTTCTTAGTAAGGTTTTAACGAGGCACATTATCTATTATCTATTGATGAACTCCAATGAGTAAAAATAGATCATATTGTAGATGCACATTACACATTTTATAGATAAGCTTGAAATCAAGAAGTCAACTTATAAACAGCTCCGCAAAGAGGTACATATACACAGCATACAAACAGGTTCCGAAGCAACTTACAAGAAGCTCCGCAAGCAGATAATTTTTATAAGCAGCTTACACAATTAGATTCTTATAATAAACAACTTACAAGTATCTCTACAAATAGGCTCTTACAATCAGCTTACAAGTAACCTCCTTCAAGCAATTTGTAACGAGGCAGCATCATATCACGAATGACTATGTATATTTTTTTATATATACATGAACATCCAAGGGAGAGTGTTGTAAATACATTATTTGGTGGATGTCATGGATGACCTCACTTTGTTACTGTAGCACTATCACTACTCCAAGTAATAATGCCCATAAAAGGACGTTGAGAAGTAATGTAAAATGACACACAAAATGAGACTAAGCTACTACTTCTTCTTATATCTCTCTTCTTCTATTACTCCTTTTTTGCTTTGCTTTTGTCATATCATTCCATCTCTTCTTTTCTAGCTTTGTTGTTCAAGTTTTAATATATTTATCTTTCTTTTATAACACTTTCACTATTTTAGAGAAGTTATACAAATTTCATTTATTGCTGCTCCTTAGCGATTACATCTTCCAATTGGAATAACATCTATTAGACATTGATGATCTTTTTATTCTCCAATTGATTAAAAGTTAGTGCATATCAATATTTATGTTATTTTCTCCTTTCTGAGAGGTGTCTGAAAGGATTCTTACGGTTATAACTTTACTGCTGTTTTGTAAATTAAAAAGACATAATGACATAATTTGAAGGGTTCATCACCATTAATTACAGTAAAACCTCACCAAATTAATATAGGTGGGATCACGAAATATTATTATTTTATAGAGATATTATTGAATCATAAATTAATATTTATTAGTTTAAAGAATGTTTTGACACCGTAAAATTCGTTTGGGATGAAATCTCAGAGAATTTAAATGAATCCACTTGTGAAAACGTCATTCATGAACTTGAGATCATGATTAATGATCTCAGTTACCGCAACAAAATGGATGTTAATAACCTATTGAATGGGTAAAAATGGTACATGTTCATAGGTCTAGAGCTTAAAAGAAATTGTGGATACCATTGGAAAAAATAATGTTGATGATAAAGTAGAAGATGATACAATACATTTGGACTAGTTACGGGTCAGGAGTCACTTATTACATTTAGAGTTCTTCACAATTTTGTGGTGCAGTTCAAAATGACAAGAACGAAACTTTTGGATGCAATAAGAAAAGTTAGAGATGAGCTTCAACAAGATTTAGATTTTAACAAAAAAAAATAGAACACAATATAATCATGTTTTGCTATATTGTCTTAAGATATAGTTGTACATTTAATGAATTATTAATTTATAATATTAATGAGACTATATATTTATATAAGGGTCTTCAGAAAATATATTATCTTATTTTTTATCAAAATGAGTGAATTTTTCAATTGACCCAAGTCGGGACCAAAGAAAAATATTATTTTAAAGAGGTTATTAATTAATCGAGTATTAATTTAGTGAGATTTTACTGTACCTTGAATCCATTTGATAAGCTTATAAATTTGCTGATTTCCTAAGTTGTAGGCGTTTACTAATCATGGCTTTTATTAATTTTTTTGGTTTGCATATATGTTAAGTTGATTTTTCTTATTTGCTCTTTCCACTGGACTCTTTGACTCACTTTTTTGTCTCGATCATCTTCTGTACTTTATGAAGCATAACAATTGGTAAATTTCCCTTTATTCTTTCATATATTTAGCTTTTGATTGCAATATTAATATTTTCATGCTCGATATAGTATTTTTTTTATACATGCCTTTTAATAATTACTATCCAATCATTTTCTTTTTACTTAATTCTTTTTAGTATTCATGTGTTTGAGTTGAAACAAGATTCATATAGCATAAAGTTTGCAAGATTTACTAATCTCAACCTACACAAGTTGTTATAATTTATTTTGGTATGTTTTTTATTTTTATTTTATAGCACAAAGAAAATCCAATAATATACGTACCATTTAAAATTTATCATTCAAAATTTATAATTAGGTATTTTGCGATAAATGTGCAAGGCACGTTCCCAAAAACTAGTTATATAATCAGATAGTCAAATTACAACAACACTTAAACTTTTGAATTACAATGAAAAGAAACAAGTAACTAAGGATACATAAAAGAATGAGATGAGAAGTTTAGACTCTAGAAAGAAGATGAGAGGAACTTCACAATACACATAAAACTGTTCTTTCTAATTCATAGTCCTTCTGGTTTTCAAATGGACTTGGATCCCAAATAACACATTCCGACAATTTTACTCGGTCCAACAATCTCAAATGTATCAGTCTTATTTAGTGTTTCTAGCCCATATGCTTTTACTGGGTTTGCAACATATACCATTTATTAATCATGTTAAACAAAAAGATGAGAAACTTGAGTTATGATTCACAAGCATATAAGCTACGAGTAATTTGAGTATATGCATTGATAGTAGCTAATTGAAGGTCCCTTGCTCGATGGTGTCATTATATAGCTTGTTGTTTTCTAGAGAGATTGTGAGATTAAGATTTAGTTGAGCAACGTCACTCTGAAGAATTAAGATATTAATGATTGAAATTTAGAAGTGGAGGTTAGAGATAAAAAAATTATTGACGCAATCTAAGTGAATAGATTAATTGGTTAGCTAGGGTTCATTCGAGAGAAAAAAATGTTTGAAAATTACTACATTTAGTCTAGAGATAATTTTGGTAAAAAAGGATATGTATAATCAATAGAGATTAGTTCAAATTATAGCGAACTTAATGAGAAGGAATTCAGGAATTGAAAAAGTCATATCTCTAGGCCTCCTTAATCTTGTATCCAACTTTTTAATGAGAAACTTACAAAAATGACTATAGTTTAAGGGTTGACTATAATTGTTGATAATCTTGGAGGTGGCAAAGAAGGTACTGAAGTTAAACCATGAGTTTGAATCCCACCCTAGGACCCTGAACTGGCGGTGTAGCACTAATTAATAGGAGAACCTGCACTGCCCGGATGGATACCAGAAGTAGGGGCACTATCCAATTTAGCCAATAACCTGACGTTCAACTCCTGAAGCATTGGAGCGTTGTCGGGAACCACATGAGGCTGGCTTGGTCCCCTCACCTCAGTTTGCTACTCAATAACATCATCATGCTCAAATACGGGATCGGGCAATGCCTCTCTATCTCATCAACGAGCAGGAGCTTTCCTGTAGCGATCCTTTCAAAACGATACCACTACTTAAACAAGAAATCTAATTAAATACTTGCGACATTTAAAACCAATTAATGAGGGCATACTGATTTTAATCTAGTAGAGGGATTAGATTCATAACGAACTCCAAAAAAAAAATATAACATTTAAGCAATTAACCGACCAGATCTTCATGCATATGTTAACCTCACACTCGAGGGTGAAATAACAAGAATATTACAAGCTTCCGAGTACCGAAATCAGCCGGCTCATACTTCACACAACTTTCAAGACATATAGCAAATTAGTATATTACAAGACTTGGGTTTACACACCCCAAAAAGATAAAAACGTAAAACCATACTTATATTACAACCCATGGTGACATGACCAAATCAGCCCTCAAAATCTCCTGTAAATATACAGCACAAAGATCATGTACAAGTCCCAAGGTTATACAAAATATATATGCCTATATGCAAATGTGATCTTCCTAAGGCTCTCAAAATATCCATCTCCAATGGCCAGCTTCAAGCATCATCTCGAACAGCCCCTACGATAGAAACAACTATCGCTAAGCATATAGCTTAGTGGTGTACAAACTATAAATTTGGAGCCCTTAAATTTACCAAGTTATCATTCTCAAGTCAAGGGCAGCACGATCGAAACAAAATCAGTAAATTAAGTAAACAATATACAAGGAGTATAAAGTTCAATATATAAAGGTCCAAATGTCAAGAATTCTCATAGCACAACTTTTCAAGAGATTCAATAACAAGGCTCACCCAATATATACATCATGTCGTCACAC
>NW_006239163.1:233523-238020 GCF_000226075.1 Solanum tuberosum
TATATATATATATATATATATATATATCCTTCACCTCCTTTTAAAGCTATACATATTTCTAATTAAAACATTATGCAAATACCCCCATACATTACATTAAATTACGATGACAATTATTTTAAGCAAGGTTGCAAATATAACATTATTTCAAGTTCCAAAATGAGAATTAAACATATTGTAATAATTAAGCAGTGGTTTATCGAATTCGACTCTTGTTAACATTTTCGGGGTGTTACATTTCCTCTTAAACCCGATCTTCACCTCTTAATGCTCAAAGAATAAATTAGAGGTTTACAACACTTGATATGAATAACTCGCACAATAAGGAATCAAATGAAATGAATTTATCCTACTAGGAATCTTGTAGCCTCTCAAAGATAGGTACAGATGTCTACATACCAATCCATAAGACTCTACCAGACTCCCTACTTTTTAACTTATGGAATCGGTGAACCTAGCGTTCTAATACCAATTTGTCACGACCCAAAAATTAAGGTCATGATGACACACACACACACACACCCCTCCAAATGATGTGTAAGCCAAAAATAACACACATACGAGACTCTTGAAGGGAAGTCAGGCCGCAAACAAAAGAAAAAAACAACAAATAATATCCCAAAATCTGGTAGCATAAGTATAAATAACATCTAATACAACTTTAGAGTATGAAACACATCACAAGTCTCCAAAAATAAAGAAAGACTGAAAAATAAATTCGGGAACATGATCTCACCACTACTCCGAAAAGATCTTCAAAGCTAGAAACGATCGGCCACTGCGAGGAGTACCCTGACTAGAATCTGCATAAAAAATGATACAGAAGTAGGGGTGAGTACAATATACAAGTACTCAGCAGGCTTGGACGACTAAGCAAAAGGAATGAATCAACTTATGAAATATACTAAGGAACGCTTCCAGCTGCATACAGAAAAGTCCCATTCCGGCACCAATGTTGCCATTTAATAATGAACGCAGCAAGTAAAGTAAACATATAAGGTCACAATAGTTCCCATATCACAGACAAGTCAAGCAATTCAAAATGATTAATGCAATGCAATGAGATGATGCAATGATGTGGTGGTACGGTGGAATTAAGGTTGTCGCACAACCTATTGTGTACCCCTTGTCGAGTTAAGGCTTCGAGACAAGGACCCGTGGGAGACTCGCAGTCCATATACCAAATCACAATCTTAATATCTCATCAACTTGTCACCTCAGTATGGTCAAAGATATAAAAAGGTGTCTCATTTTGTTTCTCAAAAGGAATCTCCACATTTTCTCAATTTCTCAAAAACATGATATGATTAATGAGGATGGATGCATCACAACACATATATAACATGGAGGCAATAATCAACTCAACATGTATCAACAGTCTAAATTTATCAAAACTCAGTCGAATCATGATATACACCCTCATATGAAAAATAGTGGAAAAGAGTTCATTTGAAATAAGTGAATTCCATTTAGAAAGCTTTTTGTGTACTCAAAGCATTATAGAGTTTCCAACTCAACCCCTCACGTGGGCATTACAAGTCTCTCTCACAGGGAACTCATGAATCATATGCTCTCAAAGCAAATAGAATAACAATTAAGGCCTCAACACAGGCAAAACAACACATACAAGCCCCCACACGTGTAGCACAATATAACCAAGCTCCTGCATCGGCAACACAATAAAACTCACAGCCCAAAATCTTGCTATGATCCCATCTCATGGCCTAAGACATAAGAATGATCAATTATCCAATCCTAGTCTAGGAGAAGCATAGTCAAACTTATCTCAAGGTCGAAACTTCACCCGAACAACTCTACCAGAGCAAGCCCTCAACCACAAGCTAACCAGGATGATCCTCAACTATCAAGAATGGAAAGAATTCATCAAAAGGAGTCCAATCATACCCATATTTATATTATTTGAAATCGGGGGTAAAATAGTTCAAAAATCACTTCGGAAATCAAAAGGGTAAAATCATATTTTTAGTTGAAAATAAAGTTCTAAAAGCCAAGAGGAGTTCGTGATTGAAAACCCCATTAAAAACAAGCAAGAATCGAGCTCTAAATCAAGAATTTACTACTTCTCCAACTTTGGGAGAACAACCCCAAAACCCACATTTGAAATGCGGTCAAAATGAGAAATTTCAGAAAAGTTTTGTCAAAATCAGTTTACCCACAATACAAGGACCTAAAATTCTGATAATCAATGAAAACTCATTCCAAATCGACCTTCAAATCAACAATTTTTTATTTCTCTACTTTGGGGTTTAAAATCTCAACTTAATGGATAGAAATCATGAAATATGAAAGGGATATTCTTGAGAAAGAGTAAAACATGGTTAGAAATACGTACCCAATGATTATGAAAGAAAAACACATATAAAATCACCTCAAACCGACTTTTCTAGCTCCCAAAATGTCAAATATACTAAATAGGTTTGAATAGATATTTAACTCAGTGATTTCGTCACTAAAACCCATTTACATCGCTACAAGTCTATTTTTTCGCCACTTAAAGTGTGCACTAGCAACCTTAAAAAACACTTTTTGACCCTCGAAACTCATTCGGAATCCTATCAACACAAACCAATAGTGAAAATTTATCATAAAATATGATTTGGAACCAATGAAATTGTCGGATTTCAAAAGAAAAAATATTTATGACCAAAATACCCCCTCGGAACCCATTCTGGCCAAAACTTCAACTTTTTATCAAAATATCCAAATCACAATCTAAGGTCTCGAGACTCTAACCAATCACTTTAATAGACCAAACTCGATGTTCTAAAATCAATGAAACTAACGGCATCCCCATACGACGGTTGGAACTCATAATGGTGGCCAAAGTCAACCATATAGAAAATTCTCAACTCAAAACGGGAAAATCACCAAAAAAAATACACTTGAATGCAACGGGGACTACACCAACCATTCCCGCAATCAAAACTAAGCATGAAAAAGCTAAATTGAAGGGCAAAATGGTCATTTTACAATTAAATGCAAATTCTCAAGAAATTAGACGTTACACTAAGGATGATCATTCTTCATTGTTAAAATCATCCTAAAACCATAGCAAAATACATTAGAAGAGTAGAGAATTAGTAGAGCAATTATCTTAGATGTAGGATCTCTCTCATTTCTTTGTTAAAATACATGCAGTTGCTCTCTGGTTGATGTAGGATCATTCTGACCCGAACCACGTTAAATATTGTTGTTCTTCCTTGTTCTTTATTTTCACGTTTCCGCTTACAATTGGTATCAAGAGCCAAGGTTTTGTCTGAGTATACTCTATGGTTGCAGCACAGTCTGAACTTCCACATTAGAAAAGAATTACTTTGGTTTTCTGTATTTCCAAATATTTTGTAGTAGAAATGGAAGAACAACTAACGATGAGTTCCATGAAGTTTGAAATTGATAGATTTGGTGGGGGCAACAACTTCAATATCTGGAAGATCCATATGATGGTGTTACTATGGAGGGAAGGTTTAATCCATGCTATTGACGGAAAGTACCCCGATGACACATCGGATTCCGACAAGGAGAAGATTGAATGAGATGGATCCAAGTATCCCTTGCACATAATGTGCTTTGTGAAGTGAGTACAAGTACCGAGGAGACGACCAACAGTTATGGAAAAGGCTGGAAGGGCTTTACCATGACCGGTCAATGACAACAAGGATGTTGTTACAATGATGTCTTCACATATTTAAGATAGAGTCAGGTATTTTGTTGCAAGACCATGAGGCTGCACAAGCCAACATGGAAGGAGCAAATCAAAGTCTCGTGTGAACAAGAAAAATGTGGAGGGTTGGATTTTGTCAATTTTGCTATCTATGCTATCTCCTATCATCATTACACAAATATTTAGAGTTATAACATAGATATGTACAGATATTTAGAATCTATCCAATCATGCTAACATCCCCCCTCAAATTGATGCCGGTGGATCAAAAAGCATCAATTTGCCTACCAAAAACTGATGACGTTGTCGTGCCATAGACTTTGTAAACACATAAGCTATTTGAAGATCACTGGATACATGTGGAAGAGTAATGACTCTCTTATCTATAGCTTCTCTGATATAATGACAATCCACTTCAATGTGTTTGGTCCTTTCATGATAAACTGGATTAGTAGCAATCTAAATAGCACTTGTATTGTCAGCATGGAGAGGAGTGGGATTAGATTGAGGAAAATCCAATTTCTGTAAGTAAACCACGAAGCCAAACAATCTCAGAGCAAGCAGTAGACATTGCTCGATATTCAGATTCGGTGGAAGATTTTGATACACGATCTTGCTTCTTGCTCTTCCAAGATATCAAGAAATCTCCAAGAAACATGCACCAACCCGTGACGGAGCTGTAACATCCGGCGATTTGAAATAGCTTTAAAAAGGCTTAGAATTGGAAATTTTCATTTTTTTGGAAAGAATTTGAAAATATGGAAAATTTTGGCTAAGTATGGAAAAATGTGAATTTTTGGCCAACTTTGAACAGC
>NW_006239163.1:243888-258035 GCF_000226075.1 Solanum tuberosum
CTAACCGACAACCACCACTATGAGCCTAAGTGGTGATACAATGTCTTGCCCATGCTGCCATAACTGTCAATTTTGCTGAATGAGTTCTCTCAAATGAGAGTTCTTCCATTAAATAGAAAGAATTCTGATTTACATGCCTAAAAATCTGTTATATATCCCTAAATATATGTTATTCCTAATTGTAATATCTCTGAAAATATGCTACATTAATCTATGCTATCTCCTATCATCATTACACAAATATTTAGAGTTATAACATAGATATGTACAGATATTTAGAATCTATCCAATCATGCTAACAGATTTGTCACAAGAACGGGCACTTTGAACGAGCTTTCCCTATGTCAAAATCCAAAGAAAAGGCGAGTGCATCCATTGTTGAGCAGGTCATGATTTTGATGATGAATATGTACTAACAACATCATGCAATAGGGGAGTCTATGACAACAAATAGGTGGCAGACTCAGGTTGTACCTTGCATATGACATTCCAAAGAGATTGGTTCAGCAGTAATGAGACAAGTGGAGGAACCGTAATAATGGACAATAATGCAACTTGTAAAATAGTTGGCATTGGTTTAGTTCGGGTTCGATGGCATGATGGGATCGTGAGAACTATTACAGAAGTCTATCATGTTCCTGATCTGAAGAAGAATTTGATATCACTAGACACTCTAGCCAAACAAGGCTACAAGTACATGAGCGAAGGAGGAACTATGAAAGTGACTAAAGCATCTTTATTGTAGGAAATAAATGCATTCAATTTCGTACAAATTGAATAATGTTTTGAAATTTCTCCAATGAGGTTGTCATGTAAAAGATTTAACACTTGTATGGCACTTAAGTTTCCAAACTTAATAAGAATTTAGCCACTTAATTGATTTGATGAAAGATCAATTGCATACATGTAGCGTACGGTGTTATTTTTCTAATTAATAAAATATATTTGTTGTGAATTCTACTTGCAACTCAATCTTAAAAATTTTAGTATCAGTATCAAGAGCAGGATAATCAAGATAAATTATCAAAGGTGAAAAATCCAATGATCTAAGTTGTATATGATTTTTGAGATCAATGATTCTTAACTATTTTGATAGTAACAAAAAGCTAGGTTATGTTTAAAGGAAGTGAGAACGATTCAATATGAAAAAAGAAACAATAATTGGAATTCTAAAAATTCAGTTTCTCAACACCAATAGTAGGAATTTGCTTCCTGAAATGTTGTCTTTCCAATTTTGTTGCTCCTCTTTTGGCTTTAGATGGAATATGGTAATGACAGATTTCATGCATCGCAGTTTTACATAACTCACGTTGCCTTTATTATTGTATAGATTTTATATAGGTCTAACTCGTGTATAGACAACATTTGTAATATCAATCCAAAATTTAAAAAACAAAGAAATATACATGCCATCATATCCATACAAAATGAAAAGGGTTAAACAAAGCAATATATTAATCAGAATAAGAAAGAATAATAACCTATAATTAAAAAATTACATAAGAATCATAAGATGATTGTCACGCCCCGAGCCTACACCCTGGGCGGGACTTGTACTGAGAACCATTGTTGGCCCCAAGCGAACCCTTGGCCTGACTTACTTACTCAGCAGAAGACTTAACTTAACAAAGATAACTCATATAAAACTTAGAATGTTAATAAAGAAAACATCCAACTAGCCAATAAGGCAAACTCAAAGTCTCAACATAAAGATAATGGAAATGAAAAGACTAAAGAACTAACATTTGATTGTCTATGAAGCCTCTAAAACAACTGAGATGGATGTCAGGAAAAGAACCCCGATTATCCTAACAAATGAAATACTAAAAAAACAAATGATAACAAAGGAGCCCTCCAGAAAGCAAAGAGGCTCACCAACTGACTCTGAATGCTCAACTGGATCAACGAGGCGCTGGATGATGATCCTGGTTACCTGTGTCTATATCATAATAAGATGCAGGCCAAATGGCATCAGTACATTGAATGTACGAGTATGCGAGAGGAATTCTAAAACAAGACATAAACTTGAAAGGAACTGAAGAACTTACCTGGCTCAACTCAACTCAACATAACTGAACTCATTTCATTATAAAGCAGTTTAAAACAAGTGCAATATAAAGAAAAGTTGTTTAAAACATGGATCTCAACTCTGTGTGTATGCAAGGATACAATATAACTCTGAGATGTATGTAAAGATTATTCCAAGATCTTTGCTACGATATCTGGAAGCACACCTAACTCATCCTAAGCTAGGAGTTAAGGTCGTTTGAAGTTGACCAAAAACTCAACTTATCCTAACTTAACAAAATTTTCTAGATTTTCATTCTTTCCAAAAACAATTCTTTCTAATTCTAGCACTTTCTAGTTCTTTCAAATAGCGAGGTGTTACAATATCTCCCCCTTGGGAACATTCATCCTCGAATGAGATTACTCTTAATAGGCTAAGGGTGTAACATGTAACTTTCAGCCCAAACACCCAACAAGCAATGCAATTACAACATGCTAACTTATAAATTAAAGAGTACTAAAAGAATTAGTACCTTGGTCTGGAATTTCTCCGGATTCGAAGAGATGTGGATATCTCTTCTTCATATACTCCTCAGCTTTCCAAGTAGCTTCCTCAACAAATTGGTTCCTCCAAAGAACTTTGACTGATGCTACCTTTTTTGTCCTCAACTTGCGAACTTGGTGATCTAGAATCTGAACCGAAATCTCTTCATAAGATAAGCTATCATTGATCCCAATATCTTCAGTTGGTATGATCAATGAAGGATCGCCCATGCACTTTTTCAATATGGAGATGTGAAATACCGAATGAACTGCTGCTAACTCTTGTGGTAGCTCTAATTCATAAGATACATTGTCAATCATCTTGGATATTCGATAAGGACCAATATACCGGGGACTAAGTTTCCCCTTCTTACCAAATCTCATAACGCCCCTTCATGGGTGATACTTTCAAGTAGACCCAATAATCTACTTCAAACTCTAACTCCCTTCTCCTAATATCAGTGTAGGATTTCTGACGACTCTGCGCCATTTTTAACCTCTCTTGAATCACTTTCACCTTTTCCATAGCTTGATGGACTAAATCTGGTCCTATCAACCCTGCTTCACCAACTTCAAACCATCCAATAGGAGATATGCATCTTCTCCCATAAAGAGCTTTATAAGGAGCCATTTGGATGCTAGAGTGGTAACTATTGTTGTAAGCAAATTCAATAAGAGGTAGGTGATCATCCCAATACCTTTGAAATCAATCACACAAGCCCTCAAAATATCCTCTTCTGAGGATGAAAGGCAGTACTTAAGTTCACCTTTGAACCCAAGCCCTTTTGGAATGACTTCCAAAACTGTGCAGTAAATTGCGCACCTTTGTCTGAAATAATGGAGACTGGAACTCTATGAAGTCTAACCACTTCTTGAAGATACAACTTGGCATAGTCCTCTGTTTAATGGGTAATCTTTACTGGCAAAAAGCGGGCTGATTTTGTCATCCTATCGACAATCACCCAAATAGAATCATGTTGCCTGAGACCTTGGTAAGCGTGTGATGAAATCCATATTAATTATCTCCCACTTCCATTCTGGAAGTTCTATATTCTGAGCCATACCTCCTGGCCTTTGGTGCTCTATTTTAACTTGTTGGCAATTCGGACACTTAGCAATAAATTTTGCAATGCCCTTCTTCATACTACTCCACCAATGAACTTTTCTCAAATCGCGATACATCTTTGTGGAACCCGGATGAATGGAATATCTAGAGCTATGAGCTTCTTCCATGATCCTCTCTTAGAGTTCATCCACTCTTGGTACACACAATCTGCCTTGATACCTCAATACACCATCTCCCCCTTGTTCAGAAGCCATAACTTTCTACTTATGAACATTTGCCTTCAATTCAAGCAAAATTAGGTCTTGGTCTTGTTTTTCTTTAACTTTAGACACTAAAGATGATTCAACCCCATTTATCATCACTATTCCTCCTTCTGTGGAATCCATTAGTCGGACTCCTAAGTGTGCAAGTCTATGCATATCTTTCGCTAACTCTCTCTTTTCTTCCACAATATGGGCGGTACTACCCATAGACAACCTGCTCAAGGCATCAGCAACAACATTAGCCTTACATGGGTGGTAAAGAATACTCATGTCATAATTCTTAAGTAACTCTAACCACCTCCTTTGTCTGAGATTAAGCTATTTCTAAGTAAACACATGCTAAAGACTCTTGTGATCGGTGAACACATCCACATGGACACCATAAAGATAATGGCGCCATATTTTCAAAGCAAAAACTACGGCAGCCAATTCTAGATCATGGGTTGGGTAGTTCTTCTCATGAACTTTCAACTGTCTGGAGGCATAAGCTATAACTTTGTTATTCTTTATTAACACACAATCCAAACCAACTCTAGACGCATCACAATAAACAACAAAGCCTTGCGTACCTTCTGGTAAGGTCAAAACTGGGGCAGTAGTCAACCTCTTTTTCAATTCTTGAAAGCTTTTCTCACAAGTTTCAGACCATTGAAACTTCACTGTTTTCTGAGTTAACTTGGTCAAAGGGGACGAAATAGACGAGAACCCTTCCACGAACCTTCTATAATAGCCAGCCAAAACCCAAGAAACTCCTAATATTAGTTGGAGATGTGGGTCTAGTCCAATTCTGCAATGCCTCTATTTTTTGGGTATCAACTTTAATTCCCTCTCCCGACACAATGTGGCCTAAGAATGCCACAGACTCAAGCCAAAACTCGCATTTCGAGAACTTAGCATACAATTCTCTATCTTTTAGAGTCTAGAGAACTATTTTGAGATGACTAGCATGATCTTCTTCATTCCTTGAGTAGATTAGTATGTCATCAATGAATACGATAGCAAACATATATAAATAAGGCCTGAACACTCTATTCATAAGGTCCATGAATGTTGCAGGCGTATTGGTCAAACCAAAGGACATAACTAAGAACTCATAATGACTATAACAGGTCCTGAATGTTGTCTTTGGAATATCACATTCCCTTACTTTTAACTGATGGTAGCCAGATCTGAGGTCTATCTTAGAGAAACAGGTGGCACATTGAAGTTGATCGAAAAGATCATCAATCCTTGGGAGAGGATACTTATTCTTGATGGTAACCTTATTCAATTGGCGGTAATCTATACACATCCTAAGGTAACTATCTTTCTTTCTTACAAATAAGACTGGAGCTCCCCAAGGTGAGACACTTGGTCGAATAAAACTCTTATCTATGAGATCTTTCAACTGCTCTTTCAACTCTTTTAACTCTGTTGGTGCCATTTTGTATGGCGGAATGGATATAGGACGAGTATCTGGAAGAAGGTCTATACCGAAGTTTATCTCTCTCAGGAGGGACTCCAGGAAGATC
Source organism: Solanum tuberosum (assembly GCF_000226075.1). Lineage (NCBI taxonomy): Eukaryota > Viridiplantae > Streptophyta > Magnoliopsida > Solanales > Solanaceae > Solanum > Solanum tuberosum. Next base: position 249,279 of record NW_006239163.1, read on the forward strand.
ATCTGGAAAGACTTCTGGAAACTCTTTGACTACTGAAACTGATTGAATAGGAGGTATCTCAACAATAGAGTCATTAACTCGAACCAAGTGATAGACACACCCCTTGGATACTAGTTTCCTTGCCTTAAGGTACGAAATGAAACGACCCTTAGGCACTGCTGAACTACTTTTCCACTCTAAGACTGGCTCAATTAGAAATTGAAACTTGACAACTCGAGTTCTACAATCATAACAGGCATAAAGCCAGTCCATATCAAGAATGACATCAAAATCTATTATGTCTAACTCCACTAAATGAGCCATGGTACTCTTGTGATTGACGGAAATGGGACAATTACGATAGACTCTCTCTGCTAGAATAGACTCACCAACAGGTGTAGAAACACTGAAGGGTTCAGTAAGTTGCTCAAGAATAACATTAAAATTCATCACAAGATACAGAGTTACAAAGGATAAACTCGCTCTTGGGTCTAGCAAAGCATAAACATTAAAGTTAAAGACTTAGATCATACCAGTTACAACATCTGGTGAATCTTCTTGATTTTGGCGACTTGTGATAGCATATAGGCGGTTTGTTCCTCCGTGAGTACCTGAAGTAGCTCCTCTAGGTGAAGCTCTGTCTGGTGGAGCAACTGAAGAAGAATGGGCTCTATTGCAAAATCATTGGTACCCTGCTTGTTCTTTGGACATTCTCGCATGAAATAACCATTCTGGCCAGACTTGAAACAACCAGTGAAGCCCTAACGACATGTACCTGAGTGTTTCCTACAATACTTACCGCAGGCAGGAGGCTTACTACCCCCTTGTGCCATACTACCTTGAGAATAGGCAGGTTTGGCTCTGAAATTCTGACTATTGTACTCACTTTTGTTCTTAGGTGCAGGTGCACTAGCAGATGATGGATCAGGTCCCTTGTAACATCTCGCAAGTTGAAATAACTAGGAAGGAGTTAAGAATTGGAAATAGTGATTTTTGGAAAGAATTGAAATCTGGAAATTTTGATAAGTTAGAATAAGTTGAGTTTTGGTCAACTTCAAATGACCATAACTCCTATCACAGGATAAGTTAGGTGTACTTCCAGATATGTTAGGAAATCTCTTGGAATAATCTTTCCAACGCCGCCGAGTTTGCGCGATTCCGAGTTCGTATGAGTGAGTTCTGCCCTTTGAAAGTCGGCTATACAAATAAGGAAAGTCTAAAACCGGATTTTGGAAGGGTATTTTAGTCTTTTCCTTACCAATTGTTTTAATTCGTTTTAGGAGTTTACTTAGGGTAAAAATAAGATTTTAGTCAGTTTAGAAAAGTTGAATTCACGCTAGGGCTTGGAGAAAAGAGAAGAAAGATCAAGATTCGTCAAGAACGTCAAGAATCGCTTGTAGATTTCGTCAAGGGGTGATCCCTATGAGATATGTGAGATCACATACCATTGTATTAGTTCACCCATGTGCCAACCATGATTTAATTCAGCGAATTTAAGTCTTTGAAAGTTTAGAAATTGAGTTCTTGATGAACATTGTTGAAGGTTTCGTTTGAATTCTTGTGGGTTGTGTTGTTGAAGTTTCTTGCGATTTGATTCATGTTTCCGGGTGTAATTTCGATTTGAATCTATCATATATTGAGGTTATAAATGATTCTAAGCGTTTGGGGAAAGAGCCATTGAAATTTAGAGGGTTTAGAGTTGAAAAATGAAGAAGAAAAGTCGTCAAACACCTGGGGAAGGGGGTAGGGCGTCGCGCCAGCCAGCGCGCCCCAAAGCAGCCTCTGAATGTGGGGCTCTAGGGAAACGCGCCAGCCAGAGCACCTCAACTTTCCCTCTGAATTTTGAGGGTTGGCTCCCCGCGCCTCTTAGAGCACCAGGGACGCCAGTTCTCCCCATTCCTCCCCTATCTTTTCGTACTAGTTCCTTAGTGATGTACCTATGTTTTGTACTTGATTCTAACACTCTAAGGCACGTCTAAACATCATGAAATCATCCATAAACATGAGATCATGAACCTTGAATCCATATTTCAATTCAAGGAAAGTTAAGAGTCAAGTCTAGAAGTTAAGAAGCAAGTCAAGAGAAGTTTATAAAGTTTTCAAAAGTCTTTCACAAACATTTTAACTTTGTTTTAAGACTTAAAGTTCAAGATTAAGAAAAGAGCAAAGAGTTGATTTCATTTCTCAAAAAGCTATAAGGGAACTAAGTATTCCCAAAGAGTTTATAAAATGTTTTCACATTTGACCAAGAAAAGGGAACATCGATTCCAAAAGAGCTTTTAAGCTAAGTTTTGAGTAATTATCTCAAAACCAAAGAAAGAAGTTTGTTTTTAAAACATATGAGCTAAGTATATATATTTTGGGAGTAGTATTGAGCACCGATATGGGGATGCGAGTTCATATTAACTCAGTCTTCATAAACCATGTAGCCATCATGGCTAGTAAAGGATCATACTTTTTAGATGACTCCTTAAGATGCTTTTAGCATAGACTAGTGGATCCACTAAGTTAAGTGTTCTATATGACGGCAAAATATAGGACAGTTCTGGCAGCGTGGGTAAGACGATGTATCACCACTTAGGCTCATAGTGGTGGTTGTCGGTTAGAGAATCTCCCACAAAAACTATATTACTTTATTATATGAGTAAAGTTGAGTTTGTTATTGCATTTTCTTTAACTAACTAAGTTGTTTTACTGTTTTACAAAGCTTTTCATATATTGCATGTGTTTCATTGCTTTATTTTGAGTTAAGTATTCATTAGTTGAGAAGAGCCAAGGTAAGTGTTTCTTTTAGAATCTTTTCAAGCCTATGTATTGTTTAGCTTTCCAACTCGCATACTCGTACATTCAATGTACTGATGCCAGTTGGCCTGCATCTTATTATGATGCAGCCGCAGGTAACCAAAATCAACATCCAGCGCCTCGTTGATCCAGTTTGAGCACTCAGAGTCTTGTGGTGAGCCTCATTGCTTCCGAAGGGTCCCTTTTATTGCTTTCGGTTTTATTATTAGTTCATTAGGATGTCGTGGGCCTGTCCCGACATTCATCTCAGTTGTTTAGAGGCTTCATAAATAGACAGTTAGTTAGTTAAATTCATTTGTCACTACTTTATTATTGGCTTATGTTTTTGAGACTTGAGGTTGCCATTGTGGCTAAGTTTGAATGTTTATTTAAAGACTTTCTAAGTTATTTCACAAGTCCCTTTTTAAACTATTTCTTGTGTTTAAGTCTTCCGCTGAGTTAAGTAAGCCAGGCCAAGGGTTCGCTTGGGGACAGCAATGGTTCTCGAGTGCCAGCCACATCCAAGGTGTAGTCTCGGGGGGTGACATCCCTCTGTTTCTGTTGGAAGGATGATCGGTTGGCATTATTCTTCTACTGCCCGGACTCATTCTTTGTCTTAGCTCTCTTATTCTTAAACTCTTCTCTATCCATCAGCTTCTCTTCCTCAACCTGTTGCACATAGACCATCAACCTTGCTATATCCATGTCACATATTAGCATTGCAGTCTTACCTTCCTTACTCGACAAACGAGACAGCCCAGACACAAATAAACTCATTCTACTCCTCATGTCAGCAACCATCTCCGGAGCATACTGGGAAAGTTGTGTGAACCTTAGACTATACTCATGAATGCTCAAAGGATCCTTCTTAAGTGTGAGGAACTCTTGTACCTTAGCCTCTTTCAGTTCTCGAGGGAAGAAACGCCCTAAGAAGACCTCCTCAAAGCACGCCCAACTTGCATGTGGTGCATCCTCAGCTCGGTTCTTTTTCCATTGATCGAACCATATCCTAGCGACACCCTTCATCTGGTATGCAGCTAGTTCCACCCTCTCAGTATCAGCAACATGCATGATTTCGAAAACTTTCTGAAGTTCTTCAACAAAATTATCTGGATCCTCAGTAACACTAAAACCTGTGAAGCTTGGAGGATTCATCCTTAAGAACTCGCGGATCCTCAAAGTATCAGCCACTTTATGTCGATTCCCTCTCTGCTGTCCAGCTTGGTTGGTCACAACTTGGTTCAACATCCGGATAGCCTCACGGAACTCAGCATTGGTGACCTCTCTTTGGGGTTGCACTTCGGGTGCATTAGGTACCCCTTGTTCCTGTGGTTCAACATTTCTCCTAGCCGGATGACCTCTGACTCTTCGTGGAGGCATGAACCGAAAGACGCAAGCACGAGTTAGAAGAAAACTTTTTAGAGATAAACTCTAACACACGAAATGAGTATGAAAGGAGTGAGATAGTTTCCTAAGTGTTGCAGCCTCCTAATTATAGATATGGCACGCTTCACACCGATAACTAAGACTCTACAGACACAACTTCATAGACTCCCTAGGACTCTTGAACTCTGTGCTCTGATACCAAGTTTGTCATGTCACGAGCCTACACCCTGGGCGGGACTGGCACTCGAGAACCATTGATGGCCCCAAGCAAACCCTTGGACTAGCTTACTTACTCAGTGGAAGACTTAACTTAACAAAGATAACTCATATAAAACTTAGAATGTTATAAAGAAAACATTCAACTAACCAATAAGGCAAACTCAAGTCTCAACATAAGATAATGAAAATGAAAAGACTAAAGAACTAACATCTGACTATCTATGAAGCCTCTAAAATAATTGAGATGGATGTCGGGACAAGACCCACGATCATCCTAACAAATGAAATACTAAAAAAACAAATGATAACAAAGGAGCCCTCCGGAAGGCAAGGAGGCTCACCAACTGACTCTAAATGCTCAACTTGATCAACGAGGTGTTGGATGATGATCCTGGTTACCTGTGTCTGCATTATAATAAGATGCAGGCCAAATGTCATCAGTACATTGAATGTACGAGTATGCGAGGGGAATTCTAAAACAAGACATAAGCTTGAAAGGAACTGAAGAACTTACCTAGCTCAACTTAACTCAACATAACTGAACTCATTTCATTATAAAGCAGTTTAAAACAAGTGAAATATAAAGAAAAGTTGTTTAAAACATAGATATCAACTCTGTGTGTATGCAATGATACAATAACTCTGAGATGTATGTAAAAATACAAATAAACTGTGTATATAAGAATACAATTACTTCTGTGGGAGTTTCTCTAACCGACAACCATCACGTAAGAGCTATTGTGATGATACAGCATTTTGCCTCACGCTGCCAGGGACGTCTTATACCTTGCCGAGGGTATAGAACCTGAACTACTAAGTGGATCCACTAGTCTATGCTAAAATTCACTAAGGAATCATCTAAAAAGTATGACCATTTTCTACCTATGATGGCTACATGGTTCATGGGGGATGTGAGTTGTCTGAACTCTCCCCCATATCTGTGCTCAATACTACTCCCAAAATATGATACTAGCTCTTATGTTTAAAAACATACTTCTTTCTGTGATTTGAGATAATTGCTCAAAACTTAGCTCAAAGGCTATCTTGGAAATCAAAGTTTTCCTCTCTTGCTTAATTATGAAAGCATTTAGTCTTTACTGAAAACTAGCTCAAAGGCTCTTTGGAAATCAAGGTTTCCTTCTCTTGTTTAAATGTGAAAACATTTTAAACTCTTTTGGAATACATAGTCCTCATATACTTTTGAAGAAATGAACTACAACCTTTACCCTTTACTCTTTATTCTTTACTCAACTTGAACTTTAAGTCTTAAAACAAAGTTAAAACATTTGGAAAAGACTTTTGGAAAACTCTAAGAACTTCTCTTGACTTTGATCTTAACTTTCCTTGAATTGGATTATGGATTCAAGGTTCATGATATCATTTTCATGATGATTTCATGATGTTGGGACGTACCTTAGAGTATAGAAATCGACTAGAAAACAATAGGTACGTTACTAAGGAACTAGTACGGAAAGAAGGAGGGAAAATAGAAGACATGGCGTCATTGGCGCTCTGAGTGGCACGGGGCGCCAGACCCAAAACTTCAGAGATGGAGTTGGGACGCACTGGCTGGCGCGCTCCCAGGGACAATACTTCAAAGAGTTCTTTGGGGCCCACTGGCTTGCGCAACCCCCCACCCCCATTCCCCAGATTTTGACGAACTTCCTCCTTCGTTTTTCAACTCTAAACCCTCTAAACTCAATTGGGTCTTTCCCCAAACACTTAGAATCGACTATATGTTCAAAGTATGAAAGATTCAACTCGAAATCACACCTAAATACATGAATTTGAAACCAAGAACTTCTCAACAACTCATCAATCAAGATTAAACGAAACTTTCAACAATATTCATCAAGAACTCAATTTCTCCAATCTCAAGAACGATAATACGCTGAAATAATTCATGATTGGCGCATGGGTGAACTACCCCAACGCTATGTGATCTCACATACCTCGTAGGGATCACCCCTTGACGAAATCCACAAGCGATTCTTTGAAGATCTTGACGATTCTTGCTTCTTCTCCTCTTTTCTCCTCTTCTTTTATCTTCTAAAACTCAAAACCCTAACTTTTTTTCCAAAAGCGTAAACTGACTAAGATCAGTTTAGACCCCAAATAATTACCCAAAAACGAAATAAAATAATTAGGTAAGGAAAAGACCATAATGCCCTTCTAAAATCTGGTTTAGACTTTCCTTATTTGAACAACCCAACTTCAAATGGGGATATCTCACTCATACAAACTCAGAATCGCACAAACTCGGCGGCGTTGGAAAGATTATTCCAAGATATTTCCTACGATATCTGGAATTACACCTAACTCGTCCTGATCTAGGAGTTATGATCATTTGAAGTTGACCAAAAACTCAATTTGTCCTTACTTAACAAAAATTTCCAGATTTTCATTATTTCCAAAAACAACTCTTTCTAATTCTAATTCTTTCAAATAGCGAGGTGTTACAACGATGAAGTGTAGTTGACTAACATTTTACGTCCAAGAGGAAAAATTGTGTACATCAAAATTTGTGAAAGAATGCGTAAGTAATAGAGAAAAAAGATAAATTTACCTGATTTTGAAGATGGATATGATTGTGTTGACGAAATAAAACCAACATGTTGTTAATAAATGTATCTCCTATTTTTTGCTAATAGAGGAAGAATGAAAAATGAAGAACATAAGGAGTTATTATAGAAATGTATTGAAAAACTTAAAAGAAAATACATTTATTTCATAAGCACTAAAGGAGGAAATCAATTCAAATGAATATAAAAGAAATGATTGCATGGAACCAATTGATTTGCCTTTCGTCTATTGTGGCTATACAACTCCCATTTTTCTATTGGTTTGTATTAACTTTTTATTTATTTATCATGTTTATAAAATGTATATTTATATTTTTACACTTAAAAGTTCTTGATATAATATTTGCTTGAAAGACAAAAGAATTATTCAATATTTCATTGGCTTTAAAGCTAAAAGGACTAACAATTAAACCTCATTAAAAAGTGGAAAACGATAAGTTATAACATCTAAATCATGTATTTGGTATAGTTTAGTTTTCATTATTTATTTGAATTTAAAAGTTAGTAAGGTATTTTTTTTAATTAAAAAAAATAGCGAAGGACATTTTCGTAATCCAATATTAAAAGTGCATTGATACTTAATTTTTTTCATAATTTTACTCTCAAAAGTACTTTTCAAAAAAGATTAGTCAACCACAAACTATTTATCAAAAGTTGGAGTATTCAAAAATCGAATCGACCGATAAACCGAACAAAAAAATTATTATTGATTTATTGTCATTGAGTTATTGGGTTAACGGACTTTTAATGGTTTTATAAAAAATATTATCGGCTTATCGGTAAAGTTTTGATTTTTTTAATATTAGATTATTGGGTAAGCCGATAACTCATTAAGGATATAGTCATTTATTATTTTACCCCTACATAAATATTAAATATTAATCTCAGTACTTTACTGGTTACTATCTTTACCCTTTAGTCTTTAATTTACACTTTACAGTGACTTTGAGTTCACAACTTCACATTATATAAAACATCAAAACCTAAAGTAAGAACTTAATTTATCTTTGTGTTGCACTTGTATAATTCTTTTCATGTTAGTTATGATTGTTTTTATTTTATGAACGTTCTGAAAAGTTCTATTATTGTTTTGTCGCGTCAAATTGTTGGAAAAGGCATATATTTATTTTATAAGCATTTTCTTACTGGTTAAATCGAAAACGAAATCGTTAAGGATCAAAATTGAAAATCAACAAAAAATATCTTATTGATTTGTCGTATTTAAAAACTGATAAACCGAATCGACCGATGCACACCTCTAATCAAAAGCGTTTTTCAAATGAATTAATCAACCACAAATTACTATTTTTCAAAGGGAAAAGGGCATGTATATACCTCTTAATTTTGTCATTTAGAGCTTATATATCATCTTTATGAAAGTGACTCATATATACCCTTATATATGACTCACTTTTGTAACAAAAGATAAAATAACAAATTTCAAGGTATATCAGACCTTTTTTTTCGAAAGTATTTTTGTGAAAATCTATTTTAAGAATGTGATTATTAAAATAGGGATAAGGGTCTGAAAAATACCCCAATTTTGGTCAAATTTGTTGTTGCGATACTAAACTTTCATGAGGACCTATTACCTCCCTAGACTATTTAATACCGTATTTTTTACCCCCTGAACTATTTAATAGTGTATTTTAAAGGTATATATGTGCCCACGTAAACACATTACTATTTATAATTTTGCATTATTTTTTATGTCCACGTGGACAAATATATATGTTTAAAATATGGTATTAAATAGTCTAGGGAGGTAATAGGTCCTCATGAAAGTTTAGTATCGCAACAACAAATTCGA
>NW_006239163.1:258203-293140 GCF_000226075.1 Solanum tuberosum
AAAATAGGGATAAGGGTCTGAAAAATACCCCAACTTTGGTCGGATTTGCTGTTGCGATACTAAACTTTCATGAGGACCTATTACCTCCCTAGACTATTTAATACCGTATTTTTTACCCCCTGAACTATTTAATAGTGTATTTTAAAGGTATATATGTGCCCACGTAAACACATTACTATTTATAATTTTGCATTATTTTTTATGTCCACGTGGACAAATATATATGTTTAAAATATGGTATTAAATAGTCTAGGGAGGTAATAGGTCCTCATGAAAGTTTAGTATCGCAACAGCAAATTCGACCAAAGTTGAAATATTTTTCAGACCCTTATCCCATTAAAATAAGTACTTGTGAAATAACACTTCACACATTAATGGTTCCCCTATGGGCATATTTGGAAAAACTGTCCTAACCTTAATTACCCCCAAAATTGAGGAAAATAACAAAAGAACCATAGGCCCACAGCCGTAATTAAACCCAACTCTAAGAACATTTTGGTACTATTACTGTTTAATCTCAGAATCTTCCTGTATATACAAATTTCCTCACTATCCTTTGCCTCCAATCCTTTTTCCTCAAACAACAGAACTCATCAACTTCACGTTCAAACCAATGTAAGTTCTTCATCAACTCTATGTTTTTTTGGTAAAGAAATAAAGACAAGTTCTTGTTTGTTTCCTTCAAAGAGTGATCTTTTATGTGTTTTTTGGTTGTGGGGTTGATGGTTTGGGGTTTGATTTATTTATAAAGTTTTGATCTTTATGGTGAATGATAGATTTCTGTGCAAGTTTAAACAAGTTCTGTGTTTTAGATGAGAAGGGTTTTTTTTTTTGCCTCTCTGTTTCTTGAATTTGACGAAGTGCATTGTCTGATAATCTTGTGTTTTGGCGTTTGCATGTTACTGGGAATCGCATAAAGGGGTGTCTGTTTAGTTTCTTCATATGCCCTTTTTGTTTGTTTGTTGTAAAATTGTGGTATGGGGGCAGTTTACATTCTTCTGTCTGTTAATCAGTTTCTGTGAAAGCTGTGATCTTGTTAATTCATGAATTTTGAGACTCTTTTGAACATTAGTGTTGGGTTTTTGGGTATGACAGACATGCAAGTAAACTTTTTTTGTTGTTGAAAATCACTGATCGAAACTCGAAGGTAATGGGCTTGCCCCTCTCTACACAGTTAAATACCAGGCTTTTGTCTGCGGCAGGATTGTAATCCGCTACTTTTGCCTAACCTAGACATCATAAGCTATGCTCTTACCATTAAACTTAAAGTGTTGGGGGCCGACATACGCACAAGTAAATTGTCCATGTTTTAATTTTAGTTGGTTGATTTAGTTTATTGGCACTCCATTATATAAGTCTTTTCAGTTTGGTTGGATATTTGTATGTTATAAATGCAAGATTTAGAGAACCTCTAGTTTAAAATTTCTATTATTGAGGTTGGGGGAGATAATGCACCGGAAAGAAAATTAAATGAAAGATTCCATACTTGAGAACCTTGAATGTATACCTGCCATACATCTCGTGCTGAACTATCTCTGCTGTTGAACTTAAGTCATGGGATAGAGAAACCATAATTTGTCTCAAAAGGCAATTTATTGCGTAATAAGATGCAATTGGATCTAGTAGAACACAATGGATGTAGAGGATTCATATAATCGAGCCCAACTAGTTTATAATTGACACATGCTCGTTATTGGTGTAACTTCCTTCTAAGTTGAGTTTGAATTCCAAGAAGGGTCGTTTAACATTAGAGGAGGCATGACGAATACAAGTTGCTTCTACTTATTTTTTAAGAATAGTAAACAGAAAATTTTCTGTACAGCGAAGTAAAGGTGGGACTGCAGTAACTCTTGGTCTAGTATAATGGTAGTATGTGTAGAAGCCTGTTTGTTAGCACATATTATGGGTAAAAAACTAAGAACAAACATGGACATTCCTTTTGATACCAAGAGTATATAAGTAAAATGCTTTTCTAACTTTATGGCTAGACTTCAATCATAGACATCCCTCTGGATCAGGTTTCAACTCATCTTTCCTCTATATAACCGGTTAACTGATACTATATCCAAATAATTACAAGATAATATGTGGACGGGATTGACAAAGCTGGTTAATACTTGATATACTACTTCCTGCAGCTATTATTATGATAATGATGTCGCATATGTATGTGTACACACACATATTTACATGTGTGTATTATGTAGGTAGGTCAAATGAGCTTGATGCATACTCTTTTTTTAGTAAAAAGCAATCTTGTGCTTGATGTATTCACTTTTTCAGTAAAAAGTGTGTCAACTGTTTAAATTGAGTATCTAAGATCGAAAAGTTCTCTATCACAAATTTGAGATGTAGAGAATATATTTCAGACGCTGCAATTATTGAAATTAACAGCTCCTTGAGTTAAATCGTAGGCTTTGTTGGGTATCGAGGAAGGTTGGAAAGAGGATGAGTATCTATTTTAGTGCGACAATATTTTGCTAATGAAAATTATTAACTTGGCAATGTGTGTGAAGAGGTAATTGAATCGAGTGAAGCTTCCAGATTAGATGTGATGTAGTAATTGCAAGTATATTCTTGTCCTTCTATTTGTGTTATTATATGGTGTTTCTTGTACTTCTATTATCATACAATTTTGTGGTAATTATTGTTCCCTTTTATTCATATTGATTTATTATGCGTTATATAGCACTTTATGATGGCTTCTTCACTTCCATTATTTCTTTTTCTGGACTGCTTTGTTTTGCTTTTCTTGAGCCAACGATTTATCGGAAACAACCCCTCTACCTCCCAAGGTAGGGTTAAGGTCTACGTACACTCTACCCTCCCCATACCCCACTTGTGGGATTACAGTGGATATGTTGTTGTTGTTGATCACTTTGGGGTTGAATTGTGTTTTCATTAGATAAAATGATACAATAATTTATTATGATATCAAACCTAATCCATTCTTGGCAACCCCTTCCAATGTTTCCTTTCCACTGCCAAATGCTAATCCTTTACGATTTAAACTGCTTAGAGTGTTACCCTTGCCTGTTCTCATTTATTTTTTTCTTAAAAAGGAAATGTGTAGCTGCATGAACGTCAATATTCTACAAATAATCATTTTAGTTTTCTCTTTCTTAGTTAATCTGAGATGCTGAACCTTTTCAGGGTACATGAACTTGAACAACTGAGGTGAATACTACAGTTTCTTAAATCTTTGCTTTCTACTGGAATCTACCATCTGAAGCCTAGGGTAAACATAAAAGTGGGGCCATCAAATTCTAGACTAGTGATGGACTGCAACAAAGAAGAGGCCATTAAGGCTAGAGGGATTGCTGAAGTGATGATGGGAAATAGAGATTTCGTTGGAGCTAAAAAGTTTGCATCTAAAGCCCAGAAGCTCTTTCCTGATCTGGAGAACATTACACAGATGGTTTTGGTTTGTGAAGTGCATTGCTCTGCAGAGAATAAGTCTTTTGGAAATGAAAAAGATTGGTATGGTATTCTTAAAGTAGAGCCAACAGCTGATGATGCTCTTATCAGGAAGCAATATCGCAAGTTTGCTCTCTTGCTACATCCTGATAAGAACAAGTTCCCTGGTGCAGCTGATGCCTTTTCACTGATTGGTGAAGCTCTATCGGTGCTTTCGGATCGACCTAAGCGTATGCTGTACAACAGTAGACACATTCCTTCAGGAAGATTTCAAGTACCAATGCAGCATAAAAGCTGCCAGCCAGATACCAGGACACATCCTTGGGTACAAGGTACTCAATCAGGAGCTCCAGGAAGCCAACCAACCTTTTGGACTGCCTGCCCATTCTGTTCTGTTAAGTACAAGTATTATAAGACCGTGCTAAATAAAATTTTGTGGTGCCACAGTTGTAAAAAGTCGTACACAGGTCATGAACTGAAAGATTCAGATGCAACACCCGGATCCAGTAGGAGTCAGCCTACTTCCAGTCAGAAGAAGGGTGCTGATGAGACCCTAGCCAGGAATCCATTTATACAGCCAAAGTTTCCCTCAGAGGTTAGTCAGGAGTCTAATAGGAATGGAAACTCGAAAAATGCATATAGAAAAATGAATAAGGAGGGATTATCAGGGGAATATAAAAAGAAAAACACAGAGAGAAAGAAGACATCAACAGAATATAGTGAAAAATGTGATTTATCAACAAGCATAGACTCTGAAGAAGATACAAATTTTGAAGTGGGCACTCATCTGCCTGGGCAGAAATCTCAATGTCTCAGTGAGGAAAACCGGCGAAGATCTACGCGGTGTAGACAGCGTGTCACTTACGGTGATAATCTAATTGATGAAGATGAAGAAGAAGGTCCTTCTAAGCGATCTAAGAGGGTAGGATATCCCTCTCCTACTAAGGAATCCGAGGTTCACCATTTGTCTCATGCAGCAACTCCCAAGGGGAAGGAGAAAAAATTGAAGGACAGTTTGTCCTCTGAAGAGAGCTTGCAGAACACAGAGCAGGAAGCTGAGACTGCAAATGAAAGAGTGGATGTACCTTTAAAAGGAAGTGTTGATCTTCCCTCAGATGTAGGGCCTTCTACTATGACTGAGCCAAAAACATTTGAATGTGCAGATCCAGATTTTAGTGATTTTGACAAGGACAAGGAAGAATCTTGCTTTAAGGTTGGGCAAGTATGGGCTGTTTATGATACTCTAGATGCCATGCCTAGATTCTATGCAGTCATCAGGAAGATTATATCTCCTGCATTTAAGTTGTGCATAACTTGGTTAGAGCCGGATCTGCTGAATGAAGATGAAACCAAATGGCTATCTGAGGGCCTTCCAGCTTCTTGTGGTAGGTTCAGACTGGGAAACTTAGAAGACATTGAAGACATTCCTATGTTCTCACATTTGGTATGTGCAATAAATAGAAATAACTATGGTGCCATAAAGATATTTCCACTGGAAGGAGAAACTTGGGCCATCTTTAAAGATTGGGATATGAACTGGTGTTCTCGTCTTGAGAGCAAGAAGAAGTTCAACTATGAGTTTGTTGAGGTCTTGTCAGACTATGCTGATGCTATTGGTGTGCATGTTGCATACTTGGTTAAAGCAAAAGGTTTCACTTGTCTTTTCTATCGAGCAGGAGACCCATTTCTAGTTCCTGCAAAGGAGATGCTTAGATTCTCTCATAGAGTTCCTTCTTTTAAGATGACAGGGATGGAGAGGAATGATGTTCCTGAAGGATCTTTTGAACTAGACCCTGCTTCCTTACCTACTGACCAAGTAGGCATTTTTGCTTCATCCATAGACCAGAGGAAGAGAGCTAATTTCATGGCATACAATCACATGGATTCTGTAAATTCTGCAGAAAACTGTGTTGGATCAGCATCTAATCAGGTTCCTGAACCCGAATTCTACAGCTTTGATGCTGAGAGATCACCGGAGAAGTTTCAAATTGGTCAATGTTGGGCGATGTACAGTGATGAAGATGCCTTACCCAGGTACTATGGGCAGATAAAGAAGATAGATCTTCTCCCTGATTTTGTGTTGCATGTGGCATGGTTGTATGCCTGTCCACCCCCTAAAGGTACAATACAGTGGCATGATAAAACAATGCCAATTGGTTGTGGACTGTTTAAGTTTCGAAACACTAAGCTGAACCCATATACTGGAACCGACACCTTTTCACATGAAGTAGCAGCAGAACCTTTGAAGAAGGGTGTATACAAGATCTTCCCCAGAAAAGGTGAAGTTTGGGCAGTATACAAAAACTGGAGTGCTCAGCTGAAAGGTAAGAAACTAGAAGATTGTGAATATGAGATTGTTGAAATAGTGGATGTTTCCGATAGTTATGTAGACGTGAAGTTCTTAGTGTGGGTAAAAGGCTTCAAATCTGTCTACAAGCCTCGAGTGGAAGAAGAAGAGGCTCACAAAACAGAGAAAATATCTGTATCCGAGCATCTCAAGTTCTCTCATCGAATCCCTGCTTTTCGCCTGACAGAAGAGAGAGGTGGCAGCCTTCGAGGTTTCTGGGAGCTTGATCCAGCAGCAATGCCTCTTTATTTACTGTGCACAGATTGAACAGAGGCAGGCAACCTGAAGAAGCATCCAAGTTTTCTTTTGTTGACCAAACTGTGAAGAGCTTTTGTACATCATGGCCATGCCAATTATGATATATTTTCTTAGTTTATTTCCTATCCCAGTATTTGAAGCTTTTTGTACATTATGGATATGAGTTGTGCTTTTCATAACTAGAAACTAGCTAATATAAAGATCTAAACTATATATACTCTCTTCTCTCTGATAATGTTTTTTTTATCATCTTTCTTTTTTCCTTTTTAAGTTATTGTGTACTGAGAGTTTATAAATGTGGAGTTCTTATTTTTGGAAAAACAAAACTATTTTGAACTCTCTCTGTTTCAGACTAATTGCATTCTATTCAAAGTTATCTTTAAAAACATTAACTTATTTGACACTAGTACTTGTCCGCACGAAGCGCGGTTATAAAATTTTCTTTTAAAATATGATCGAACTCATAAGTTTAACTTATGTATAAATTATTTGACGGAAAGAATTTGTGAAAACATTGTATGTTGAATATAAAAATCTGCATGTGTAAATTTGCATAAGAACACTTCATAGTAAGAGTAAATTAACATAAAAATGTTACTATGAAATAAGGAAATGAGTTTATTAGATTAATAACTTACAAATTATTTTCTCTTGTTAAACTAATCTTTTCAACCCAAATTAAATTTTACAAATCAATTATTATAATATATAATCTTCAAGGATGAACTAGTGCTTCTAAAAAAATGTTGGGAAGAAAAAATTCACAGTAGTAATTAAAGATAAGTGAATTAAAATTAAAATGTGTATACAAAAATGTCATGAAATAAGTGAAATGAAGAAAATGTTTTTACGTGAATATTGATGGGATATATTAAAGTTTGCCTTCATCTTTTTAAACCTTATAACGAAGAATTTGTAATTGAAACATCATGAAAAATTTATGTTAAGAGTAATAATTACTTTGGTTGTATAAGGATAAAGGTAAAAAATAATTATATTTCTTGACAAAAGAAAAGTGTCACCTAACCTTTTCTCGATTTCAAAATTTCTTATATAACTTCACTGAAATTCAACTAAAATATCTTATGAAGCTTATAATTTACAAATGATGAATTTAAACATACATGATACAACCAACAAACTCATTCAACCAAATTTCAAATAAGTATTATTTATATATATATCCACACAACAAAGTTTAGAAAGGACATCAAGCTTATTTATGGAGAGGTTATATATGAAGATGAGGCAAAGAATTAATCATCCATTATCACCACATTGAAGGATATATTAAGAGAATGAATTTGCTTCAAGTGTATGGGAATTGTGTCCATTCCATTCATTCCAATGATCCATGGTGGTGAGTGGACAAGAGATTTTAACATGTTATATTCTAGAAAAAAGCTGGCTAACAAATGAGAATGTTATGATTCTTATCTCTCATGGATGTGGAAAAAGTTTTAAGCGATAATTGTGTCTTTAATCATGTTAATGTCCTGTATTAGTTGTACATAATATGATAACAAATATAATAGAGTGTTATATATAATAATACAAATATATCAAACAGGGGATTAGTAATACACAAATTGGTAGTGTATAAAAATAATGTTAAATAGAGTGTATTAGTAATGCTTGCATTAGCAATGCATGTATTAGTTATGCTTGCATTAATTATACATAGATTATTTTTATGCATTGTATGGTTTGATGCATTAAAAATAGAATGCATTGCATTAAAAAAATTATTTACAAAGATAACCTTCACTATTATGGTGGAAAAGATATAAAAAGGTATTGAGGGGCAATTGAGTTAATGCATGCATTAAAACCATTGCATTGCTAATACCTAGAAATTCATGGTATTAGCAATACACACATTAATACACAATAGAGTGTATAACTAATGTTTGCATTAGTTATACATAGGTTGGAAAATAGTATCAAACAAGGTACTGGTAATACACAAGGCTAATACATGTATTATTTTTTTTATACACTCTACCAAACGATCCCAAAGTTAATAAATACATTATTTTTCTAATTCATCCTACTAGACAACCCTGAAAGATATTGTGACCAACCACAAAACGAAGATGTGAAGTTCAAATACATATTTTGATAAATAAAACTGAAATAGTAATTTGGTTAACAAGGTGGGCATTTGGTCTAGTGGTATGATTCTCGCTTTGGGTGCGAGAGGTCCCGAGTTCGATTCTCGGAATGCCCCTTTTTTGTGTCGCCCTCACTTTTATGTGAGTTTAAACTTAATTTGAACTTTTTACATGTTATAAGAGTGATAAAGCAACTAAAATATTTAAGATAGTAAATGAAAATGCTTCAATAAAAAATAATACAATCTCTTACATGTTTCTTAATTGACCTCTAAAAAATAATTTTTTAAGTCATTGTCTAATTAATTAATACAACTTAATAAAAAATAAATTTATTTATGAATTTTATTTTTAATATCAAACTTAACTGGAAAAAAAATATTAAAAAACTATGCGGGGCGAGTTGAAAATGAAAAAAAAAATTGTTATGCAATGCGGGGCGGATTAAAAAATTTGTGGGTTAAACTCAATTCGCCTCACCCCACACCGCACCACCCCATTGTCATCCCTACTAAAAACCTTATTTCTTTGCATGATTTTGGACCTACAATATAAGTTTATGAAAATAAATATATGTTTATCTTTTTATTAAAACAAACCTTTATTCATAACTCATCTGGGTGAATAGGTAAAAGCTGTGGCGTTTTGATTAAAAAAAACTTCATTTACCTATTGAATAAGAATATGTTTTACAAATTTCAAATGCACAGGTTGTTTAATAGTGGGATATTTCTCCTATATATTTCATTATAAATACTACTATTAATTTTTACATTTCAAATGACATATTTGAAATTTTGGTATGGTTATGGGCTTATGGTTGTAGGCTCTAGCCGAAAGCACTTCTTCTTGGTTGATAATTATTTTGGGCAAAGTTCAAAAATTTCATATATTTGAGGCTAATTACATCTTATTCTGGAAGTTTGCTCAATTAAAAAAATACTTATTTTTCATCGCCCGCGGATACATTCCTCTATTGTCAGATACATTGCAAATGATACATTGCTTAAGATTCTGTTGCATTTCTCTGTTATCGGATACATTGGTCTCTAGATACATAGCCTTTCAGATAAATAACAGTAGGTGTATGTATTGGGTACTAAAATACAATGAAATTTGTCATAATTGTGTATCAGATACATAATTATGAACATGATTCATAATGAGAGGGATGTATTCGAGATTATGAGGGAGAGAGAGAAGGAAAAAGGGTTTTTTGTAAAAAAAATTAAATGATAGGAAATTTTAGAGATTATGATATCTTAAGTTGTGTATTTATGTAATTTTTTCAATTATTTTGTGGTTAATATGTGTTTGCCCATGGATATAAATTGAAGTTATTTTAGATTTTATATGAATAATTTGGAGTTAAAACACTATTTACAACAAATTATAAGCATATGAAAAATAAATCAATCACAAGCGAAATCTGAAGAAACAAGAATATTTTAGTGATAAATCAACATGGGTACAATTTTGTTTCTCCGTTGATTCTTCTCTCTTAAGATTTATCCATCATTCGGCGGCCGTTAGTGGCATATTTTTCGAACTAGGATGATTTTAATTTGATCTCTGTGAATATTTCATGAATTTTCGAAATATTCGAGATGTCTCTTCAAGGGAATATATTACCCTTTATATAGACATGAGCTAGGGTTTAGGGTTGAGTAGCCTTCAATAATTAATCCTAACTGGAATCGAAAACATCTTATAGAGTCTCAACTAGAATTGAACGCATCTTGTAGAGTCCCACAAATTTTTAATGTCTACTTTTGTTGTTTTTTGAATTCTTGAAAATTTTGGAAGTCAAGTTCACGTTGAATACATGAATGAAGTTGAACCAAATTTTTATGGCCAAATGTGATTTTTGGAGTTCAACTCCAAGAAAAAGTGGGAAAAAAATCATGAACAAATGTCTCCATAAATTACTCCCCAAAAAATCAACAATAACAATATATCAGTGTATTCCCACAATGTGAGGTGAGAAGTTTTAACATGCCTAATTTCTTTGCATGATTTTGGACACCCTGCTTCTATTAAAATATTACTTTCTCGATACTATATTAGTTGTTTACATTACTAAAAATTAACAATAGCATACACAGTATATTCTCATAATGTGGAATCTGAAAGACTAGAGTATACACATACTTTACAGCCTCTACCTCAAAGGTGAGGTAAAAGTATTGTTTTCGATAAACCATCGGATCAAGACAAAACAAATCAGAGAAAAGTGTAATGGGGGTATAAGAGATAATAGGTGGAAACAAAACAACATGTAGTACATAACAATACTACAATAAAATATTACTACAATGAAACAACATGAAACCACAAATATCAACAAAAATTAAAAAACAAGTGACTACAAGCGTAGCACGTCGAGTAAAGGAAACTAGACAATATACTCCTACCTACTAGCATGAACACACTCCTACCTACTAGCGTGAATGCACTCAAACTTACTAACCTTCTACCCTAATCACATCCTCCACACATTCCTATCTAAGGCCATGTCCTCGATTAGATGCAACTGCATCATGTTCTGTCTAATCATCTCTCTCCAATTCTTCTTCTGCCCCCCTTGCTTTTTATGAATTCATCCATACCCGACCTCTCAAACCTCCACACTAGGTCATACTAGCATCTCCTCATCACATGTTGAATCATCTCAACCTTGCTTCCTGTATCTTATTTTCTACCTAAGTCACTTCCACCTTGTCTTGGATGTCCACACTTTTTTCTCTTCTAGAAAATATACACATCCATCACAAATATCCTCATCTCTAACACCTTCATCTTCTAAATGTGTAGGCTAGAGAAGCGGTAGACTTCACACTAACTCAATCATGGAGAATTCTTGCAATTACGGAAACTACAACATTCTTTGGTGAACATATGCTTTTGTCAATTCATTTTTTATATAACTTCAATTTCAAAATTAAGGAAACGGGTGAAAAGTCAGGTAAATCCAATTTAATCGATAAATCTATCTCAGGAGTAAGTTGCTTTAGTTGTAGCCACTTTTGTACCTATATTGGCTTAAGCAGCCGAAATAATATTGATACTGGGAGATTGAGGATCGGTTGAAACACTCAAGGAGTTTTAGTTGGCAACACTTTTTGCTTCATACAGTATAACTGACTATCCACCACTTTGTAGAACTTGTCTTTATGTTTATAGGGTACCTTCTTATCACACAAGACTCCAAATGCGAACCGCTATTTCATCTGTGCTACACTAATACTTTGACAGACATCCTTGTCTATCTATCTAATTTTCCTAGATAACTGATCCAAGATACTTGAAACTATCTCTCTTTTGAATAACTTGTGTATCAAGTCTCACCTCCACATCATCCACATACATCACCTTACTTAACTTGCACCTCAAGTATTGGTCTACATTATTAAAAATAGTTGTCCTAAATTACTTGTCAATTTATAAAATCAAGCTAGAATTAATTACATGTTCATTTTATTCTTATATTAATTCACTAAAAATGTAACAAGTTTACAAAGTTTCAAAAAAATAATTCTTAATGGGCAAATTTGTAAAACTCCATTTTAATTTCATAAGGATGATATAAAAGAGAAAGTGAACCACTAAGAGGCAGTAATAGTGTACGATTATTGATTTTCCTTGCGCATTAATATTCACTTGCCTATTTTATAAACTTCTAACAAAAGAAAATCCAGCAATATTTTCTCTCTTTATTGGCCGCAATAAAGATACTTATAATAATGCGTTCATTTCCAGCTCCTTTTTTTTTTCTTAAAAGAAAGTCAGGGTATATATTATATTAGTACAATTTCAAATATGTAAATTTTACTGATTTTATATGAAAAATAAAAAAATTCTCCCATCTTTTTTATGTTTGGTTGGTCAGAATGTCTAAAAAATACGATTTTTATAAAAAAATAAGTTCTTTAAAAATGAGGAAAATGACTTCTCTAATAAATATAGTGAAAATAAGTTACATAAGTAAGCTTTCAACTCCTCCCAGTCACTCAATTCCCCCAACCCCCACCCTTTGACCATCCCAAATCCGCCACTCCGAATGCCCACTCCCCACCTCACCACTTCCATTTAGTTTTGCTAGATTACATATAAATATCTATGGAATAATATTTTCTTGCTTACTTATCAAACATTAAAATATAAATAAGAAATTCATTTTGCTTTTCAATAAATCATTTTTCGTAAATAACATTTTTCTTTATACCAAACATACCTCCCTCAAAACAATATTGTTTACCAAATGCTCTTCCTTGAGTTGGGGCAACACAGTTCGTCCCAATTCACATGGTGATATTCGAATTTCAATAGTTAAAACACATACTTTATTGTAGTTTTTATATATATGATAAATATTTTAATTTTAAAAATATTAAAATAAAATTTAATCCTAAAAATTTGAACTACTATTACTTATAAATTTAGATAGAAAATAATAATAAAAAGGTATTACTCTATTTTCTATATTAGAAGAGCGAATGCTACAGCTTAGGTCAAAGTCAAACGGTCAATTGATCGATATGTCTTTCTATTTCACTTTTAAAAAAAAAATTATATTTAGTATTTTTTTTGCTTTAATTTATTTTTCTTACTTTACTTTTCAGTATGTTATGTATTTAAGAATTATGAAAAAGGTAGTATTACAAAGTATAATAATTAACAATTTAAAATATATTAAAATTTTATTTGACTTTCAAAATTTTAGTTATGCCACATAAATTGAAACATAGAGAGTTTAGTCTTATATTGAAAAGCCAATGTTGAGCAACTTAAGATCAGTCAATTCCCTTCTACTTCAATTTTCTCTATTTATATTTAGTAATTTTTCTGTTTTAATTTATTTGTATTATTTTCCTTTTTAGTATGTTCTATATTTTAAAATTCAACTATAAATTATAATAATTAACAAGTTTAAATATTTATAAATATATTAAGACTATTATTAACTTTCGAAATTTCACATATACTACCATGAAATTGAGACAAAGGAAGTTACATATATTAATAGAGAAGAAAATGTGAGCAGTGAGTTGATGATAATTAGCCATTATAATATTTAAAAAATACATTAAAAATTTGATTTGACTCTCAGAATTTTACATGTATCACATAAATTGAGATAAAAAGAGTAACATATATTATTTTAAAATTATATAAATAATATTATAAAGTGGATCACAATAATTAACAACTTAAAATATTTCAAAATTATATAAAAAATTGATTTACTCTTCTGATTTTATCCGTATCACATAAATTAAAACAAATAAAATAACATATATTGGATTTGTACTTACACATTTTCATATGTAGTACAAATAATAATTTCGAAATGAAATGTGATATTATTTTATACAATTTGATTTTTTTTTTAAAAAGTGTAGACATTCTCGAGTGTGTGTAGAAGCAGAAAATATAAAATGGGCTAAAATTTCCCTCCAAATCAAAAGGTATTTTTCACATCTCCCTACTTTCCCTCCTTTAAACTCTAACCCTATACTCGCCCCCCCTTAACCCCACGCGCTCACCTTCTCCGGCGGCTTTCTCCGACGGCTTTCTCTGACGTTCTGATTCGATTCGATGCTGTTAGTATTTTTTCACATTTTTTTATTTGCGTCGGAAAAGTTTTTATCCTATTGCTGTACTGTGCTTTAAAGGCATAATCTTTTTACTTTCAGATTCAAAATCATCGAGGTGTTGATTCGGCTTGCTCTTAATTTCATTGTTTATCATTACATTGTTGTGATTATTATAATGTTATTGTAGATGAATTAAAATGGTTGGCGGCGGTAGAAAGAACGCGAACAAGTGTTACCCGGAAAAGGATACTTCGATTTTTGACGATACACAACCAGTGGACACTCAAATTTCACCAGAGACATTACCAGGCAAGTGTTTTTTTTTTTTTTTTTTTTGATTTTGGTAGTGTAAGAGTTTCACTTTGAAGTTAACTTGTTTAGGAAAAAGAGAAGTTTGAGTCTTTTATTAACGAAAAATATCACACTGCGAAAAGGAACGTTTATAGGCTGTCTAAATTGCTCTCACTCAGTTGCCTTGATTGTTATGTTCAGTGTTTAGTTAACTGCTAAAAAATGAAAGAGGACTTATGCTCAAGTTTGGATTTTTACTTACATCGAAAGAAAGTTCTTTTTATTTAAGTGTACTGTTAACAATGTGATACCATTCTTCAGAGGGAATTTTCAAGCAAGACCACTAAATGAGATTGGAATTTTCTCTCCCTAACAATACATTTTGTTTTATATTTGAAGGTGAGGATGATGAGTTGTACATTGACCAAAATATGGCTCCTGCTGATGACGACCTTTTCTTCAATGATGCCTTTGAGACCCAATTAGTAAATATCTGCAGTGAAAACCAGATTTTGGATATTGGTGGTGGTGAAACACAAGTGGTGGATTTCGGTGCTGAAACACAAGTTGTGGATTTCGGTGCTGAAACACAATTGGTGGATTTTGGTGGTGAAACTCAACAGGTGGATTTAGGTGGTGAAACCCAATTGGTTGATGATCATGATGGTCTACAAAGTAAACACATCCAGACTTCTGAAAATTGCAATATCGAAGTTGCCGTAGATAGTGATACTGAAGGAAGTGATGGAACTGAGGTCTTGTGTGATACTCAAGAGTTATCAGGTGATGATTCAATGGAACACAGCTACAGCTCAATTGACCAGGTGAAGTTGCCTAAAAGCAGCAACTCCAACACAAGTGAGAGGAGTTCAATTGCACAATCAGATGTTCAGAGTAATGATAAGCATCTTCTAGGTGAATTGGTTTTACTATCATGAGATGATTGATTTTGATTAAGTTCCAATGCTATACATGTAGGCTAAAGTTATCATTTTAGCATTTTTTTCCTTTTTAAGTATCTAAGATCTAAATGGAACAATACCTGAGCAAAAGGTTTTCCTTTCTTTATCCATACCTTAATTTAAGCAACTAATCCAAATCTTCTTCTACAAGTATAAAGTTGGACGAGACATTTTGCATCATCCAGTTTTTAGAATTCACAGTAAATAGGCCTCTTCACTTTGCCTGATCTGTATATTCTTTGCCAGTGTATCAACGATCTTGCATTTTGATATCACTGTTAGTATGACATTGCTGACTTTGGTTTTATACTATGCGACTACAGTTGGTCATTTCTGCTTTATCCAGAAAAAGTTTTGCTATTGAAAGAGAGGCTTGGCTTCACTTTCGCTGCTTTATATTGTAGACTCTAGATTTCTCTTCTCCTATTTGCTACCTGGAAGTGCTTAATATACTTTTCATTGTTAGTACTTTTAGGTGGTTGATGGATTCCTTTTCTGTTCTCAACTTTTATAATCTGTCCATATTCGTTATAGAACAAAGTTGCTTCAGAATTTTGGATCTTCTGACATTTATATATATTTTTTCAGGATCTTTGCAAAGAGGGTTTACTTCAATCCGTGCTGCATCTATCAGGGCTTCTGGTTTGGCTGCTTATGACATGAGCCGTAAAGGGACAAAAGGAAGTACATGGTCTATTAAGAGTGACAATCCTCTGGAGCAGGAAGGTGCAGGCCATAATGGAACATCCGTGGTTGGACCTCAATCTGAAGTCAGGAAAGAGCTTAACCTGAATGCTTGTGAGGAGTACGATGAACAATTGAAGGAAGTAGGTAATGAAAACCGGTGTAAGGTTGGTAGTTCAGCTGCGAGGAAACTTTTCAGAGATGAGATACTTATTGAAACTAAAGGGCCAGAAGATGGAAAGTATGATTTTCAGAAGACAGTGGACTTGCCTCAGTTGGACTCTGATAATGTATTGGCAGGTTTAAGTTATCTAGATTCTCAAGAACCTGGAGAGGAAACTCAGGCCAATGCACTAGAAGCTGTTGACAAGTTTCTTAACCTCAATCCTTTTGATTTTGATCAACATCTTGACTTTGGGAAGTCCTCCATTGGAAAATCAAAATGTGTCTCTGCTGCAAACGGGGCAAAACATTTAGCTCGGAGAGCAGCTGGAATAGCTGATGCAGAAGGTGGGATTTTTGATTGGGATGACAATCGCGAAGATGAAGGAGGTGGAGAGTTTTTTCAGAAGAAAAAGGAACTTCTTTTTGGCAGGATACCTGCTGCTGAACCTCTGAAGCGTGGTTCACTTGACCCCTTAAGACGGGGAGCTAAAAGTTGTGGTGAAAAGGAAAAGCATATATTGAACGACAAAAAGTTTAAGGGTTCCCCCTCTTCTGATTCAAAGTTATTGTCAAGTAAAGCGAGAGTTAAAAGTGAGCTATCAAAGTCCAGATCTAGAAAGAAGTTTGTTGAGGAGCTGGATGAACAATTCACTGTGGGGGCTGGTGATGGAATGGTTGATAATGGTAATGGAGACAATGTTCCAGACTTGCTAAATGTTGGTTTAGATACTCAAATGGCTGCTGAAGCTATGGAAACATTATGCTTCGGAGTTCCTGTGCTGGAAAATGATTGTAGCAATGAGAATAAAGGTAATAAGACATTGAGGAACAGTTCCTGCAAAGGTCGAGTTGATGATGAGAGTCTGATAAAGCAAAGGTCCTCCAAGAAAAAAGCACGATCTTCTGACACTCGACCTGCTACAAGATTGTCGGTGCAGAAGGATGCCAAATTAGTTGAAGTGCACTGTAGAGAAGCAGTGAAGCAACAGAAAAGTAGCAAGAAGCAAGGCAATGATGAACAAGGAGCCGGATTGAGAATGATCAAGGCAAATATGACGAAATCCCATGCTTCAAGGGGAAAAGAAGAAGAGTTGGGACAAGAAGAAAGACCACCAAAAGAAAGCAGAGGTTCCATGTCTGTCAAGAATTGTCATTTGCAACAGCAGCATGGCTCATTTACACCTGTAGCTCATCGAACTAGGCACAACCGGGCAGAAAGTCAACCAAAAAGTCGTCTGTCTGCTGCTGCCACTTCTAATAGAAGTGGGACTGATGGAGATGCTTGTGAGACTTTGATGGATCATGGTACATTCGCTGCCAGTCATACTGCCAATCTCCGAAATATGAAATCAATGTGGGGCGACCATTGTGCTGTAGACCATCCCAAAGGAAAAAGAAGTCATCGAAAGATACCTGCCATGGGGCAAGAGGCCACTACTCAATCTTGTAGAAGGTCAAAAAGATTAAGTGGTGACCAGACAAGTACTTTAATTGATGTCAGTGCAAAAAAGAGAAAGTGTTCACCTGAAACTCCCTCTGGTATTGCATCCTCAGGAAGAGGGTCTCGAAAGAAGCTATCAAATGAAGGCATAAATAAAGGACATCCGGAGGGTACCAACATTAATGATGCTTTTGCTGATGGAAATACAAAAGCACTTCGATATAAGTCGCCAGAAGATTCTAATAGGAAAGCTGATATAGAGACAAAACAATCTGTTGATGAAGCACATGGAGCAGAATCTTCAACAGGAGACCAGTGTAAAGCGCCAGCTTCAGCATGCACCACTCCCACCAATTCAAAAATCCTGAAGAGTTCTGTGTCACCTATATGTATGGGTGATGAGTATCAAAAGCAGTCGTGCAGGAAGAATATGTCAAGGTCCGCTCTTTTGAGAGAAATAATTTCCTTACATACTACTGGAACGCAAGTTGACTCCACCTTAAAAGATTCCAGGAAGAGGCGAGAAATGACTAATGTTCGAGTCTTGTTCAGTCAGCACCTTGATCCAGATATAATCAAACAGCAAAAAAAGGTAATTTGGATATGAATTTACCTTGTTTGTGCTAAAATTCTATGTTTTAAACTGGAATCACCTTGTCATCTCTTTCTCCAGATCTTAGCACGGTTAGGGGCCTCAAGTGTGTCATCTATGTCCGATGCCACTCATTTTATGGCTGATGAATTTGTTCGCACTAGAAATATGCTAGAAGCTATTGCTGCAGGGAAACCTGTGGTGACACATCTATGGCTTGAGAGTTGTGGACAAGCAAGCTGTCTTATTGATGAGAAAAATTATATACTGAGAGATACAAGAAAAGAAAAAGAGTTCGGCTTCAGCATGCCAGTTTCATTAGCACGAGCATGCCAACATCCCATTTTACAGGTAAAGATGCAGCCTTTGATGGCTATTAGATGCAGCTGTAATGCTTGTTTTTCTCATAGTACTTGTTTTCAGGGATATAAAGTTTTTATCACTCCAAATACAAAGCCTAGTAAAGAAATATTGGCAAGTTTGGTTAAGGCAGTTCATGGTTTGGTGAGTACCTCTTCTCTTTACCACTCATTTCACTTTGTGATTCAGCCATTTTAGACAAGGCATTCTATATACTCTATCCACTAACCTGAATGATCTTTGATGCTGGAATTTGGTAGTGTACCGAGTTCCTCTTTGAAAGAAAAAATGGTCTGAGTCAAGTCCAAAGCAAGTGATTTAAAATGTTCAGTCTGTGTTCTCATAGATTTGTACCTTTGTGAATACCTGATATAGAACTATTTTTTATTAGAATGGTCAGGAGGATATGATAGACTAGGAATCTGCTCTAAATGCAACATGCTTAGTTATGATAGATCAGGACCAGCTTCAATAAATATGTTGGATATCATATATATGTGAGGTGTGCTCAAGATGATGTCCATGGTAAGGTGATAAATGTCGATGTGTTGATGATCATTAGTTGGACCTTTTTGAATATAAAAATCATTAGTTTGACTTACAGTAGGTGAAGCAAATACCTATGACCAATTTTGTTGAAAGTTTCTTTATAGGGAAAACAAATGGTTAGGAGTATAATCCAAACTAAAGTTGGATGGATTTGAATTCTTGAAACTCTTACCGTATGGTTATTTGTAGAAGTATACCAAACATCTTGGGCATCCAATAAATTGAGTTAGTGTTTACCAGCATGTCTCGTCTTTCTTGTTATAACATCATCCATGTAAGAATTTCATAATCAATCTGTATATTTGCAGGCAGACCTCTCTCCATAATTGTATGTGTTTGATTGATATTTTTTCCCTCCTTGTTAACACCTGTTCGAAATGTTTTTCAGGCAGTTGAACGACTTTGTAGATCTGCTATGAAAGAGGAAGTTATTCCTGACAATCTTCTAGTTTTATCGTGTGAAGAAGACTATGAAGTTTGCATCCCCTTCCTTGAGAAAGGTGAATTTCTTATTCTTTTGCCTAGTATAGTACTTAACAAGAAGTTATAGTAGTATTAAATTTGAATAATCATGCAAATCCCTCGTTACATTTACAGGATCAACAGTGTATAGTTCGGAACTGCTGCTGAATGGCATAGTCACTCAGAGACTAGATTTTGACAGGTGGTTTCTTAATTTCAACAGCATCTACACTTCTTATGATACTAATGACAAGTCCTTGTATTTTGGGGTGTGAATGTATGAAAAGTTCATTCTAAAATCTGATTACCATTTGCATAAGATCAAAACGAGACTCGTAAATTCTAATCTAATTTTCTTATAAGTGGTCCGTCATAATATTGCACCATCTGATCCCACTTATCCTTTTGTAACCGGCTATATTTTTGTTGCAGGTACCATCTTTTCGCAGATCATGTTAAGAGAACTCGTTCAACAATATGGGTGAAGAAACATAACAATCAATACCTTGCTGTTGCAAAATGCAAATGAGGTTTAGCTGCCTCTTAGAGTGTTGTTGCCTACTAATTTGTTTTAGGGGCATGTGTATTATAAGTGTAGGTATCTGTAAATATAGTTTGTCTCTAATGTATAGTGATCAAGTTTAATCTAGGATCCTCCCCCCCCCCAAAGGTTCTGTTGGATCTTGAAAACTGTCGTCAGAATCAGACTAATAATGAAACATCCAAAAAGAGAATTCTAGTCAGATGATTTTTCATCCACTTTGATTCAAATGCCATTCGATCACTAGTTTGTTGCTTAGGAGTTGGGGCATATTCAGTGTGCTCTGATAATGACCTGCATTGCAAGCTATTCAAATCACATGTTTAAACTATTGCAGTGACCTATTACACCTAATTTTATTCAAAGTGATATTATTACCTCCTTAGAAGGTGGCATGGTAGAGAAAGTGTCTTCACCTTCTTTAAATTGTGTGAGAAGAAGAAAATATATATTAAAATGACAAATTTGAACACATGACACTATTTTATTGGCCATTATATAATTAAGTATTATAATTTCTAATATATTAATTATGTCAAAAAAAATTATTTTTATCTTTTTATTAGTGGCTCCAATTTTTTTTAAAGCTTTTACATTTTTCATTTTGAGTTCTTCGACAATTCACTGTCATTTGTCACCATTGATGATTTCTTCAATTTATTCTCATGGAAGCATACCCTCAAAGAGGAACTCTAAAAAGAAATAAAAAGTAGCGGGGAAGATGTTGACTTCCACCGAAAAGTTAATAATTTTAACTTAAAGTTCATGATTTTTACTCAAACTCACAAGAGGATTCATCGGAGAAAATCATAGAAAAAAATCATAAGAAAGATAATGACTTCTATTGAAAATCCTATGACATTTATGCATAAAAT
Organism: Solanum tuberosum; assembly: GCF_000226075.1. Lineage (NCBI taxonomy): Eukaryota > Viridiplantae > Streptophyta > Magnoliopsida > Solanales > Solanaceae > Solanum > Solanum tuberosum. The sequence continues at coordinate 278,859 of NW_006239163.1, forward strand.
TCATGATTATATTGCTTAAATTTTTCAAAAATCCATCGAAGAAAATGATTTTCTTTGTCTTCTTTATTTTCGCTGGAGCACCAACTACAACCATTAGAATGTTATTTTTGTCAAGCCATCAATAGCATATTTGATTCTACACACAGTTTACTAATGAAATGTTTGATTTTCATCCATAATTATCAAGATTTCAAAAGAACTTTATAGACCTGAAAGTTTTTATTTGTTTCACTGACAATAATGGTGTTGCCCACTGTCTATCGCCACCGCCAACATCACTAAACTTCATAATCTAACCCATCGGTGGCCCCCTAAACTTGGCACCAACTTTCACTTGGACACTTTAACTAGGCTTTGTTCATTTTAAGCACCTCATGTCAAACCTCATTGTGTCATTTTGACACTTTTTATATTTTCAAAACTGCATTTTAAGTGCGTACATCCAGACGCCTCTTATGTGGAAAAATAAACGAATTGGTATGTGACACGTGGAAATTTTATTTTATTTTTAAAAATCTCAATTTTACTTTCTTTTTTTCTTTCTTCCAGATCCCAAACCCCATGCCCCCACCTCTTTTCTTCTTCTTCTTACGCCTCCTTCCCCTTCATCTGTTCTTCTCCATCAAAAAGGCAAGAACATAGGTTAGTTTACAAAGTAAAATACGTTTTGGAGAATAAGGGAAATCATACCAAATCGAAAAGTTTTTATATGACATTTAAAAGAAGATGATTTCTTGTGCTACTACGATTGGGATTTACAATGAAGGATATGTAAAATAAATTTCTTTGTTTTTCATTGGAGGTTGTTCTTTATTTCTTTTTTATTCCTTGAAATCAATTTAATTTTCAATGGAGAAGGTAAGAATGTAAATCAGTTTTTCCATTTGAAAGAAGTTGATTTCTTTTTTTGTTCCCTTGAAATCGATTTTGTTTTTGAATATGAATCAAGATGCAAATTCGATTTTCAAAGAAGATGGAAGAATCAAAGAGTTTAAAAAAGTTGTGTGGTGATGGAGGATGGTAGAAGGTGGGGAAGATGGAAGGGAGAAAGCAAGGAAGAAGAAGGAGAAGAAAATATTTACAAAAAAATTCAGAATATTTACAAAAAAGTCTCTAACGCGCTCAAAATTCGTGTAGCACACGTACTGTGCTTAGTCAGCAAAAAGTGTCAAAATGACATAGCGAGACCCTACATGAGGTGTCTAAAATGAACATCGCCCACTTGAGGTGCCTAAGTGAAACTTCGTGCCAAGTTTAGGGGGCCACCGATGGGTTAGACCTCATCTTATTGTCTCCTGTTCTCTCTTCAAATTTCTTATTTTTCCTTCAATTTGTGAATAATGAAGAAGGAAGAAGAAATGAAATTTTAAAAAGAGAGAAATGTATGGTGAGAGGAGGAAGAATGCCTAGGTTCCTACTCTTTGCAAAAGTCTAAGAAAATATTATGGAAAAAAAGTTTTAAAAAATTAAAATAATACATTTACATGTCAAAACGCGTGTATACCACCTTTTCACAGAAAAACTGAGATTGTCTTCGGAAGAGGTACTAAAACCACTTTAAATAAGATTAGTGTGTAATAGGTCACCATGATACTTGAAGCATATAACCACTTTTCGAAACCAGAAAACTACATGCCTTACAATAACAGGTACATAAGAGAGATCTAAAATGTAATAAAACAAAATGGAATGCAACACCTTCTCAGATTAACAAGGGCACAAAACCAGTGCATCAGATGTTGGTAATGGCCATGTCCCAGCCTCATGGAGCTACTATATTCTCCAGCAGTAGACATAATTAGAGGACTACCTATAGCTACAGCCTACAGTAACTATGTCCGTATACACATTTATCTGCCAAAGCCCAGATTTCTAGAGGTATCAACCGCGTCATCACATAAGATCGTTGGGTAAAAGAAGATAAAATAATACAAGGAAAAGCATATTCAATATCTCCTATACAACGTGATCATCTCTCTGTTATTACTCATGTCATGCAGGGCTAGAATTTTCTGCAATTTGGAATCGCCAAGAATAGTACCGGATGTACATTGCGTTGATACTCATAGTAGCACCAAAGCCCAAAACTGATGCTACCATTATAGAATAGATTGCCTGCAATTGAAGCTGCAAAAAGACAAGATTTTTGGGCATTACTCCTCGCATCAAATCTGCCAAAACGTTTATGTTTGTGCACATTTTCTCAAGACAGTATTATTTTCTGCATCGGTTTTGGTTGGTGTGGGGTGAATGAGTTGTGAATCTGATTACATTTTTCAAAAAGATTTACTGGAAAGATCTCAAAAGGTTTTAAGAGGTTTTACTCTAGAAATATTTGATGATGGTTAAAGAAGACATGGGATCTTCAATGGATAGACGAAAAAATATCCAAGAGTTATCAAATATCAACTGCATAATAGCTACAGTGCATCTTACCATAGAGTATAAAACATGTAGAGAAACAGCAACAAGAGCAAACTCTAAAGCGGCATACGACCATATGTACTCTTTAATAGCTGCATTTCAAATGAAAATTTTATGACACAAATCGGCTAGTATTTGATAAATAAAATTTAGAGGCTCAGACATACCTAGGATGACGGCAAAAATGGATGCCAAAAGACCGAGTGTAAATGCAAATGGTGCAGCAATCACAAGCGCCTGAGTTTTCATGTCATGAACCTTCAAGAGATAGAATACCTTTACCATTATCCAACAAAAACCTTCACGAGAAAAGACTTGAAATGTGAAATGCTATTCGATAATAATAAAATATTACGATAAAGTTCTAGGTAGATGATGTCATCAAATTCCACCTTTCTACTTAACAGAAAAATATGTAAAAGCTGTTGGATGTGCATTCAACACCACTAGTGTTGACATCACTATGCAGCAGATTACAGGCACACGAACTCAAAAGTTTTTAATTGAGAATAGGTAAGTAATCAATTCTTCAAACTAATTAAAGTTTTTGACTATTACCCAGGGATAAAAAAGCTTTTGACCTTGTTTTGCATCCTAAGCAAGGTGAAATTTTAGGCAACTTAAAAAAATGCCATTTAGTTGCAGTCTTTGATTTAGTCACCTGGAATGTATTCTGCTGTAGTTTTTCACTTTCGAAAATCTGAGCTCAATTATTTCTCAACGCAGAGGCCCTAGCATCTTAGCTGTTGAATCGTGACAGAACAAAGGAAGGACGATCGGATGCTTTGTAGCATCCTGTGTTAGCAGGTGTATGAATCAAAATTTTATTCTTAAAATAATTTTGGCTATATTAATTTCAAGACATAGTGGTCCAAATAGCTACTATGAGCTAATATGAGTGAAAAAATTATTGGGCTAGTCCATTGATTTGAGCTATAAATGACGAGCCCATTATGCTAAGCCCAAGATTTCATCTTATTTTAGAGGGCCCAAATTGGTGTCACGTGTCAAATGATGTGGTCCGACAAATCAAATAAAAAGAGCCAATAGGATTATACCACATGCCAAAATGACACAACATGTCTAGTCAAATCAAGGACCAATGTAAATGAGTCACATGTACAAGTGACATGTTCCGACTAATCAAATATAGTCATGTCAACTTCAATTTGATTGGTCGAAAAGAGTTTGTCCTCTTATTGACCCTTGATTTGATTAGGCATATTGTGTTATTTTGGCATGTGGCATGATCTTATTGACTCTTTTATTTAGTTTGGTGTGCAACATCATTTAACACATGACACCAATTTGGGGGGGGCTTCAAACAACATGAAATCTTGGGCTTAGCATAATGGGCTCGTCATTTATAGCCCAAATCAATGAACTAACCCAATGAAATTTGACTGCAATTAAATCCATATTTATTGGACTTAAATAATTGATGCACTCATATTATCCCATAGTAGCTATTTGGACCAATATGTCTTAAATTTAACATAAGTATATAACCAAAATTATAAGTCCAATAAACTTTAGATTCTTACAATAGGGCGCGAGAAGGGTCGTCACTAAGGGGTGTGATGTAAATTATCATAGTGCAAACATCAGTGGTTGTTTCCAAGGCTCATGCTAGAACAACAGTGTAATATCAAAATGCATGCAGAGACCAGGGTTGTCTTATGTTTTAACGGGATGTTGGATAGAAATACAAGGTCGCATCATTCATCCTCTCCAACCACGCTCAGTGGGGAGCTCATTGAAAAAAGGATTCTCAAATGGGGGCCATTCTAAAGAGAAGCCATGTCAGCCATATGTGCACTGCTTCACAATCATGTTCCTCTTTCTTGGATGTGGTAAACTAAAGGTGGAAAAATTAAACCCAAAATCATACACCCCCCCCTCCCCCCATGTTTTGCTGATTATTGACTCACCCATTTATTAACTCAACCCATTTTAGCCTATCAAAAATTTGGGTTGATAACTAGCCTAAACTGATCCATGAGAAATCTTGTCAAAATATTAAAATTTTTCTTTTATTTGATTTTATATTTAGCCATAATATAGAAAAATAATAATTTATTAGGTACTAAAAGTTAATAAAAGAACAAATAAAACAATTAAAACTTAGTAGGAATTGCGCGGATTGAGTTTTGACCCGCATTTCAGCCCAAGTAACTTTTGGGCGGAACAATAACCCATGCATTTAATAACTCAATCCATCTTGACTCACCCAACTACAGCCCAATCTGCTCATTTACCACCTCTATGGGTAAACCTCACTCCAATAGGAGCAAAAATGTTTTTATCCGCTTTGCTCCCTTGGTGACTTGAAACTCTAACATCATGGTTGCTGGAGGATACCTTTGCTACTAGGTTATCTCTCACTTGTTCAATCATCTCCATTTTTGAGAAAATGTGCATATTATGCGACCATTATCGAACTCACTCTGGAGTTAAAAGTTTTAAAATAGTTTCACCCATACAGGTTATATATAGGAAGTCTGTATCTTCTGCCCCTCATTTGCCTGCTCCCTGCAGCACATGCATTCAAGCAGCAGAACTAAAGGGGAGCTGGTTCCCTCCCGTCCCCCTCAAAAAAAGAAACAGAAAAGCATTTTATATTATTGCCTTCTACTCAAGTAACAACTAAATTGTATGACTGTTCCATCCTTTCGTATTTATGTAACTTGTAAGTTCCTCCTCCTACTTTTATTCGCTCAAACAAACCAAAGTTCCACCACTGGGGAAGCATTATGGTTTCCCTGCATTTTTGGATCTATGGTAAAAGAAACAGGATGGTGGCTCATGTGAGAACTTGATCAATGTAATTTGTGGCACTTAGTACAATAACACTACCAAAAGATCCTAATGAACTACTCCATCCAAGTCTTGGATAAGCAAGCAGTTGAAAAATGGAAATAGGTGCATTCAAGGATTAGGCATCTTCCCAAGGATGAAATCTCAAGCCAATGTTAATTTTTAAAATTATATCCAAAAGATAGAAAAAAAAAGAACTCACCAATAACTGCTCAAGGAAGAAGAAATAGCATATTGTGCTGATCAAAACAAGCACCACAAAGTCCTGCCAAGCACTGCAATGACAGAAATTTCAATTTTGATTAGACTCAAAAACAAACAAAGTAACTGAGAAATCAGTTTGCTCCATCATCCAGTATTTAGAGCTTCTTCCCAGTATTCACAACTAAGGGTTCACTTTACTTTGTATTATCAAATGAAGACAGTTGTTGAAACCAACTCTAAAAATCAAAGAGAAACTGGAAATAAAACTTCTTCAAATCTCACAAGGCAAATATGAAATCAACACAAAAACTAAGAAAAAACAGAATATGTCTTTAAACAGCTCTGTGAAAAAAATGTTTTTTTCTATGTGATGTTCACCTTATTCTTCCAGAATTGTTGTGCTCCGATCTGTTATCTTGTTGACTAGTACTGGGAATCCGCAGCAAAGTTACAGGTAAATTAGAAACTTCCTGTCGACAAACATCACAAATTTTGTTCCCTTTCACGCTAAACCACTTGATCGCACATTCCTCGTGAACAAGTCTTAGGTCACCTTTGCAGCTGCACTCCATCTGGAAAGTATTGCCTTCATCACATGCCTCCAGACAGATCCTACAAACTGCTTCCTCTTCAGGGATTTCCCGATCCTCATTCTCAGGAGCAGGAGTAATTTCTTTTGTTCATTTTAATCAAATTTTGAGGGGTTGGAGCAGAGGAAAAGTCAAATATTAATCATAACACTTTAAACAGCTTTTGATAGCAACTTCTTTTTTAATACAATAGGAAGTAGAAGTCAGTAAAAACTTTGAAACACTTTTTCAGTTGAGTCAGGAGAAGAATAAAGATTCAGGTCTGTGGAACTTATTAACCAGCTTACTAAAGAAATCATTTTGTAAAACAGAAAAGACTAGAGTTGGACTAAAGTGTAACATGTCTGTCCGTAAAGAAATGTCTACTTTACATTATTAATTTCTTAATTGCCAGAAAGGCTGCGTCAGGGATTACTTATCTACTTGGAAGGCTTGACTAAACATTTGTGAGTTGTGACAGTTATATGGATAAGTTTGATATCATACAGCTTTCATAATTAGTTTGACTTGATCAAACATGGTACACTCTTTTGATGACTCACGCACAACATAAGAACATTTGACTTACCATCTCCAGTATCTGGAACATGCTCTTCATGGGTAGCAAAGGACATTGATCTAACAATGACAAAATTTCTCCCAGGCACAGAAAGGGACCTTGACATACAAGCTTTAGATGCCCCAGTCCGCGATGACTGCAAGCAGAAGTACACGTTATGGAAATGTAGAGAAGCCATTGGATGTTAAAGCTACTTAGGAAACCTCTTATATGTTAATGGCCTCATAACTAATAGCAGGTGCCGTGAGCGGAAGGAAAGAGGAATAATGTCTTAGATTACAGTCCCTTTTAAGTGATAGACATTTACAATGACAAGAGATCTTCTTGGCCATTAGACAAATGAACATACGGCACTTCAGCAAAATGAGGTCGGCTTCCAAATATAGTGCTTTTCTGTGGCATAAATTCCTGTCTTATTGTAAATGATGAAGTATGACTAATGCAAGCATTGACAGATTAACTTGAATGACATGTAGTATATAAAACATTGGATTATCTGTTCAAGTTTGTCCAGACCATCAAAAAAATTATTACATCATAACTCAAGTTAGATTTGATTCTATTTATAAGTTGTGTGGAGAGGAGATTGATTAGTGAAATCAAGTTCAAGAACATGGAGGATACAGTCTGAATTGTTCCATTTTATTAGACATTCTTTCCTTTTTAGTTTGTTTAAAAAGAATTGACCCATTTTATACTTAAAAACAATTTGACTTCAAAAACTTCACATTTAACCTTTAATGGCATGATTTTATAGCCACAAAAATGTCATGGTTGTTTGAGACCATAAGTTCGAATAGTCTCTCCTTCTTAAACTATGTGCACAGACAAACAAGTTTACACAGAGGGAGTATTATTTCTGTGTCAACAGGTACCACCTCTGAGTTGTTTGATGAAGTTGAACTTTTCAGAAACTATTGAAAGCGCATTATTGTTAATGGAACAAAAGGAACTCACATTTGACCTTTGTTGTTCACCATGTGTCCTAGCAGATATAGGCGTGGAAACTGAGGGAGATGAATTTGAAGCAGGGGTCACAGGTAGAGAGGCACATTTTTGCCAATTGCAGGAGAAGAAGTTTGCTGCCAGAGGGCTTCCTGGAACTACCTTATGATCTGAACTGAGGAGAGAGCTTCTCTCACCATCAGATGAAGCAACTTTCTTCTTAAAGCTTAAAGCCCGAAGAAAACCTCCTGTTGGACCTGGTGAACGAGGTGAATACTTTCTGCCAGTTCCAATGCCTGCATGTCTTGGAGGTATTTGAAGGGAAAGATCTGCTTTTTTCATGCTTGGGCCCAAACCGGCAACCATATTCGAGGGTTCCCTTTTCTGAAAATCAGCCTGCATGTACCCAAAATATAAGAATTTTTCGTTACATCTGGTAATATTACCCTTGATCTTCTAATTTCATGTAATTTGCACACTTGTTAAATTTTCTACCATTTGACTAACATTGCTTATGATAGAAAAAATACATAACGTTATCATCTACATGATTAGAGGCTTCAGTTGATTAGTTGTAAAACATTTTTATTTTCACGAAAAATCTTTTTAGAATTATTTCCAGGATTAGTTGAGCATAATGCTAGGCATCACGCAGTACTAGTAGAAGTTTTATGATACTTGGTGATAGTTGTTAGTGGTAGGAGCAAGTTTTATGAAGCATTTTATAAGAGACTAACATCCTACCTTAATCATGTGATGTATAAACATTATCCTTGGGCAAATATTTTTAAAAAGTTTTAAAAAAGATAAACACCAGAAAACAGAAAAACGTTTTAAAGTGACACTCAACTCTTCATGGTACCAAAGCGTCATGGCTATTGTGATGTCATAGACAGAAAAGTTTTCTGAGGTTAGGGTAAGGTAAGACCAAATATGAACAACAGAGAAAACACTTTGCCATTTCTCTTAATAATATAATTGGAAATTTACAAGAAACTAATGTCACTTAGTCTATCATGGGACCATTAGACCAGAACTACACTTCATCTAAATATCATATATCAGGAAAAAAAACAAATGAATACCAAGCATCCCTACATTTGTTCTCGAAAGAGGAATCAAACATGGACACTCACACCATTCTACAATCTCTCTTCTTCTTGATGTCACTGAAGTAGCAAAATTTATATATCAAATGCCATCGAGTAAGTTCCTTCGGGGACATCCGATTAACAAAATGTCATCAGGTTACTCAAAAACACTAAAAAAAAAAGGCTTAACCCTGATTCCCATAAAGAACTCACTTAACATTTTACAGAATCCCAAAAATAAACAAAATTGGACATATTTCATACACTAGAAGGCCCTTAAATAAAATGAGGAAAGCACCAACTCACAAAAAGAAGTCCATTTTCTGAAACTTTAGACAAGTAGCCTAAAATTCAGCATGATATTCTGGGATTGAAAGAGTCAAAATTGGGATATCTATCTCTTAATAACCTACTTTTTTTGTTTGTTTAAGAAGTTACATAGTTGAGAACTGCAAAAGTGCTAAAAAAATCACAACTTTTTATAGTTAAAAATAAACTTATTAAAAATGACAGCCAAAGAGAACAAAAATAGGTTTTGCTTCCTAAATTACTGAGTACAAAACACATATAAAGCACACTCAAAGACTTTTATGCTGAAATAAATGTTTAAAGAAAACAACTTTTTAGGAATCTTTATTGAACAGTTGAGTAGTAACCTGTGATATCCTAGGAGAAGCAGGAGGAACATTATCTGAAAATGGAATGGGTGCTGCTTCTGTTGCTCTAGGTGCCTCCATTTTAACTTAAAACACACCGAAAACAAGTAACAAGAAATCAAACAAAAGAGACAAATCAAGTAAAAAAATAATAATCAAGAACCCATATATATTGGGCAACTTACTTCACATATATATATATAAAGGATTAAGGATTAATTTTTAAATTGAGAGACCCCCAAATGAGGGACGGAGGAAACTGAGGAGAAATCGACTGAGAGTGACAGAGTGGTCGGGGTGTTCTTGTTTGTAGTGGAATTAAAGGAGAAGCAAAGTTTTCATGATTGTTGTGCTTGGCCCACTAATATTCTTTTTGATTTCCGTGTCCGTTATCCATATTAGAATCCAATTAAATTTAAATTTGGATAAAAAAATCCTACATTAGAGCCCAAAGGTAAGCATTTTCCTAATAAGACGACTCTCTATAAAAAAAAAACTCAAATTTAAGTCATCAGCAACCCTTAAAGTTGTCCGCATAATTCACTTAGTTGAGGTGTCTAAGTGAATTATGCGGACAACTTTAAGGGTTGCTGATGACTTAAATTTGAGTTTTTTTTTTATAGAGAGTCGTCTTATTAGGAAAATGCTTACCTTTGGGCTCTAATGTAGGATTTTTTTATCCAAATTTAAATTTAATTGGATTCTAATATGGATAACGGACACGGAAATCAAAAAGAATATTAGTGGGCCAAGCACAACAATCATGAAAACTTTGCTTCTCCTTTAATTCCACTACAAACAAGAACACCCCGACCACTCTGTCACTCTCAGTCGATTTCTCCTCAGTTTCCTCCGACGGTCGATGACTTAAGCCCTTGATTAATGATAAATGAGTACTTATCACTCTAACTCAAAGAGTACCCACCAATATTCCATGTATGTATACTCCCCATCCCATATGCCAACAAAATTTTATGTCTTGTCATCATCCTTAAAATTTGTCACTACATTCTATTTATGAACCTTAGTTATTAATTTTTACAATTGAGCATTTAAATATATATAAAGTGTTTTTGTTAGATATTTTTTATTTATTTTAAAAAAAAATTAAATTAAAAATATTTAATATAAATTCTTATCATGTATTTAAATGTTCAATTAGAATATGTTATAAGTATGTAAATAAAATTTACTATAAATTTAAGAGACCATTAATGTATTTCGTCAATAAATTTTAACCAATGACAACATATTAGTACTAAATAGTTCATTCTTTTAGGGAGAAAATGGTTTAAAACCCCCTCAATCTATATCCGAAATTTCAACTACACATTCCAACTTTACGGGTGTCCTATCACCCCCTAACATTTTAAAAGTGAAATATATATTAAAAAGTCATACCCAAATTTATGTTAAGTAGTGATATACACTCGTCTGCCACATAATATTATATTATTTTTTAATAAAAAAGTTATTATTCTTTGTCTTTATTTTATATTTTTCTTTCTCTTTTTCTCTTTTGTTTTTAATTCTCTTTTGACTTTTCTTTGCAGTAACTTTTTGTCCATTGATATGAAACTCAAAAGCACATTACCTTCTTCTTTCTTTCTTTTTCTTTCTTCTTCTTTCTATTCTTTCTATATTTTTTATTTTATTTTTCATAATTTCAGTGAAGTTTCATTCAATTGGTAATGATAACATTGTTGAATAGAATTTGAGGCTACCAATCGGAGAATTTGAAGATGATATTTTTTATATTTCGTGTGGTCAGTTAATTTTTGAAAAGTGCGTGGCATATTGGAGTTGGAGATAATAGCAAAAGCCAGAGTGAATTCAATAACAACAGGTAATATGATAGTGAAATGATTTTTAGATCTAGAAAAAGATGGAGGAAATGGTGACATGGCAGCGGCAAAATTGGTGGTGTGAGAATGAAAAATTGAAGTTTATGATTAAAAGAATGGGAGTAATTTCTTTGGGAAAAAAGAGAGAGGAAAGAGATGTAACGACCCGGAAAATTAGTAGGTGAACTAGAGCCTAAACGTGAGGATCAACGTCAAGGTATATGTTAGACTCCATAGTTAGAAAACCCTTTTTTGGTAGGTATTTAGGGTTGCAAGGGCATGTGCCAAGGCAAGGGGGGCAAAGCCTAGCCAAAGTCCAAGGCTGCCCAACCCTTGACCAAGCACTGCCAGGGTTCACCACCACCTTCACGACCAGTGGTCTTGACCACGGTCCGTGAAGGGGTCCGTGAAGACCCCTTAGCTTGGTGGGAGAGCTTACCTTGGAGCATAGCCACTGCCTAAGGGACCACGAGCCACTTCACGGTCCGTGGTCATGACCACGGCGCATGGGAAGGCTCGTGGTCATGCCTTAGCATGGTAGGAGGTTGGCTTGCCAAATGGGGCTACTGGTCAAAGGACCACGGGCCGTGGTCCACTTGACGGATCGTCTAGGTGGGCGTGGTCCCTGACGGGACTGCCCAAATTAAGGGTTATTAGGTAATTTCCTTTTAATTAATTATGGTGTGGGGTCGTTTTTAATTGGTTTATATCATATATATATATTAAGTCTTAAAACACTTCATTTTTCCTTTATTCTCCAAAACCCAAATCAAATCAAAAGTTCTTCTCCCTCTCAAATATTTCTCTCTCTGGAACCTCCATTGATGAACAAGAAAGAAGACCAAGTTAGAGCTTGAAGAAAGAAGCTTTTCAATACGAATTTGGTTGGATTCTACACCTAAGGTATGGAAGTTTTCATCCTTGGGTAGCCATCACCCAAGGAGCCCCTTCAAAAGCTTTTTATCTCAATTCTAGAAAATCCAAATAGCTAGGGTTTCAACTCAACCCATGGATTCCTTTCAAAGTTGCTTTTAAAGGTGGGATTATGTTTGTTTATGAATGTAAGACTGATTTGCTATGATTTTAACTTGAATCCTTCAAGAATCCATGAGTTCCCCCAATCCTAGCTATGATTCTTCTCTACAATATGAATGATGTTGCAAGTGGGTCCAATTGATTGAGTGTGAGTTGATTATGATGTAATTGCAAGATTTAAGTATAATTCTACATGTATACTTGATTAACCTAAGATTCTAAGGTGAATTGATGAGGCTTATGGCTATGTCATGAAAGAGGCAAAGTGTGGATTTAGATGTGACCTTCTAAGATTGATGAACTTCTTAATGAATTGCCTTAGATTAGATCGCCTAGACATGAATTGATTATGATTAAAGCTTCAAGACATGAATTGACTTGATTATGACTTATATAATGGATCATGGTTGTGTAGTATTGAGATTGAGTTTATATGTTCCTATGACTATAATTGATCAAGAATGAGACATGTGGTTAGGTTACCTTAAGAATTAGGCATATATGATAATCATGTGAGGCATTGCTTGAGAGTAAGGCTTCTAGTATGAAGATGACTCCTAAGGCTTTAAGGGCAAAATATAATATGAATAAGTTAAGAATGTTAAGGCTTATAGAAGGAAACTATTATGTATGTTAAATTATATATGGCATTGTTGTGAAATGACTTCATCTACATGACCTCTAATAAGAGTATATAAGTTTATGTATGGAATAAATGTTGTACTTGAGTCATGATTGTATCTATGTTTCATGCATTGAATGCTAGATGTGTTGACTCAATATGACCCTTGAATGCAAGATATGAGGTGTATGTATAATTATGATATTATATGCATGCTTATGAACACTTTGAGTATAAAGGGTCCATTATGATAATGTTGTTGTTGTGTCATTGGAAGGACAATCACACACACATGCATGAATATGATTATGATGTGACTAAGGTGTGCTTATGACTCACTTAAAAAGTGAAGATCCTACGACTATTGTGTACTTGTGGTAATTGTTGAAAGGTCATTCTCCCCTTACCCTTACACATGTTTATGTATGAATTGTCTAGGACTATGATTATGTTGTTGTGTTGAGTGAACGGCTATTCTCATGAACACACTATGAGTACGATGTGAAAGGTTTACTCACATGTTAATGATTCTAAAAGTGAAAGGACATTCTCACTTAAGAAATCAATGAGCTATTATGATGATATGTTGGTTTGAGTGCCTAGTGCATTCTCTTATGAACATGAACATAAGTAAAGACTTAATATGACCTTTAAAAGGAACTATGCTTAGTACCGAGCGGATATGAAAATGAGATGGAGGCTTTTACGTTTAGCAAGTCCTGCTTCCCAATGTATGTTATCTCATGAGATGGAAACCTTTTACGCTAGTAGTCCGGATTTCTAGTAGCAATCTCCTTATCCCATAACTATGTGCCCACATAGGTATATAGCTAGTGGATCCACCTAAAAGCTATTATGTACGTTCTACCTTAGGCAAGTAGGACACCTCTTTTCGGTGTGGGGATAGAACACCAGATTCCATGTAGCTCACATGGTCTATGTCGGTTAAGGCTAAATCTCCCTAAATGATAAGAATATGTATTATGATAAGAACATGAGCATGCTCTATGGTTCCTCAAGAGGTTCTACTTAGTATGAATGGAGGTATGAGACTTCATTCATGCATTGCACAAGTAGGCTTTGAGAGTGACATGATATGTCTCTTTATGATATGATGATTATGAGTTGAATGTATGCTTTATATGAATTATGAATACGAATATGAACTATACTTATGATTCCTTAATGAGCCTTACTTGGTGTGAGTGGGGGTATCAGAGTTCACTTGTACATTGCAAAAGTAGACTTATAAAGGGGTTGTGGGGTGGTTTCTATTATACTATGATGACTCATGGATTATGTATGCATGATATGCATGATTGTTAAGATGGACCTTATGTGCTACAAGTATGAACATGAATGTTTCGTTGAATATAGTATTGTCTATGGATGAAGACAAGAAATGTTATGTATGATGTTGGTGACCAAAAAATGGTACTTGGCATATGGTAGGGTTATGGGATCTTTCCTTTGCATTGCACTAGTATGACTTTGG
>NW_006239163.1:293205-297433 GCF_000226075.1 Solanum tuberosum
TCTATGATGAGATGATCTTGGTATTTGACTATGTGTATGAACTATGCCTTGTGAAGATTGGGATATGTATTATGTTATGTTGTAGATTGTGGTTATTATTATGATGATATCCTTTATGCTATGATGAATTGTATGTGAGTTGCATTCTCCAACTATTTCAAAGATGATGTTCAAAGGTGGCATATAGCATGGTTTTAAAGAAAATGTCCCTTTTATGCATGTTTTAAGGATTTATGTGCATGGCTCCATACTTGGTACTTTTTGTGCTAACCCCATATTTCTACATTTTCTATAAGTGTAGGCCTTGGAGATATTGGATTCCATCCTCGTGGCTAGGACCTTAGTAGATCAAGAAGAAGAAGATTGATGAGTCCTCATTGTATTCGAGGGCTTGACCATATGTCCTTTATGTCTTTCTTTTATGTTTTAGACTTTTTGTAAGGGTCGTGTCCCTAAGATTGTATTCAAAGAGTTTTCTATCCAAATGTATAGATGGTTTGGCCCATAGTGTAGAGACTCTCTCATTTTATGTACGACTTCGATCGTAAAGAAATTTTTAAATTTTCCGCATTTTTCCCATGTTCTTATGTCTATGATTATGCTAAGGGCTTGTATGAGACCCCTTCGGGGTCAAGTATGCCGTGTTAAGTCTAGGGGGTACCCCTGGGTTGTGACAAGATATAGCATTAGTGATAGCTGAAAAGTGAAGTAAGTTTATGACATTTTCCGATAACTTAAATCCGGTAAAGTGTTGGATAGAAAAAGAAAGAAGACAAAGAAAATAAAAAAAAGTAAAGATAAATAGAAGTAAAAGATGACATAATTTAAAAAATAAATAAATCAAAATCTTAATATAAAAAAGGGAAATTACTTCACTACTAAAAAAATAGTGAATACCGACCTAAAAATTACCGACCTCAAATAGAAGTCGGTAATTTCCGACCTCCGGAGGTCGGTATTGTTAAAAAGAATAAAAAATAAAAAAAACTTTAGAAAACTGACTACAAGGAATTGTTTTTTATGAAAAATAAAGTGGGAAAATCAAATACCGACCTCTGGAGGTTGAAATTTTTCCCGAAAAAAATGAATTACAATAAAAACTGACCTCTTGATGTCGGTATTAAATAAATCAATAAATAATAATATTTTATTGTTTCTCAATTAAATATAAAAAACAAAATTGAGAAATATTTTGAATTAATTTTATTTAATTCGTCTTTCGGAGGACGGTTATGTGTAAAATAAAAAACAAAAAATTATAATACCGACTTCCGAAAGTCGGTAAAATTAAATAGTATGTAATTAAATTAATTTTCATTAAAATATTTATATAGTGACTTCCAGAAAATTAATAAATTAATATTTTCAATTAACTTTAAATAAATCGTCCTCTGGATGACAGTTTTATTCAAGTTCAAAAATAAATTAATATAAAATACTGACTTCCTTATGTCAGTGTTATTTAATTAACATGACTACTTTTTATTTATCTTACAATTTAATGTGATACCGACCTCATGAGGTCGGTATTTTTTATTTAATCTAATTACTTTTAATAAAAGCGACATTCAGAGGTCGGTTTGTTTAAAATATTTCTATTAATCATAATTTTGCTATTGTGCATAATACTAAATTTTCATTTTACGAAATAGACAATAGAACATCGTAAAGTACTATACAAAGCAAGTTCTGTCAAGATTTTTACGTTCGATCTTGAATGGATGTCAAGTGTAGTGATCATACCGTAGGCAATGACATGTAAAGGATAATTCATCGGAGTATGAAATATGTTGATTATATACTCATCGAGTAGTTTAACAAATCAAGTCTTATATATTAATGTTTCAAATATGAAATATATTATCAATTAAAGAAATATCGATGATCAATTTAAGGAGATTTATATATTAAATTTGATAATGATAAACTTCTGTTGATTGATAAAATTAAATATATATATATATATATATATTGTTTGACACCCCAATTTTTGAGCGACTTATTCGATTAAATACGTATTTTTAAAACATATTACGAGTTTTAAAATCTTAATCGATTTTAGTCTAAAATTATATATTATAGTATCGCTAATTTACAAAATTATCAATTATTATTATTAAAATTATTATATTTATTGAATAGTTAAAATCGAAATTAACTACTTTATTTTAAAATGTTTTTAAATTTAGGTGTGTTAATTTATATGAAAAAACTTTAATATATGTAGTATTTTATTAATTGAATAACATTTTCTTAATCTCCCCTTAAATCATTTAAATCATAACCTCTTTTGTTCAATTGTTTAATTCATAGCCCTCTTCCTATCCAATTCTATTTCATATTCAATTTCATGTCAATTATGGCCATTTGCTTATTTCAATTATAGCCTATCTGATTCAATTCAATTCTCAAAAGCCCCAGCCTTTAATCTCAGTCATTTGTTCATCCAAATCAACTACAAGATCAAATCTTGATCGTCCAATTCATTCAAACCAAAGGCTGAGATCAAATCTTCATTCTTATC
Source organism: Solanum tuberosum (assembly GCF_000226075.1). Classification (NCBI taxonomy): domain Eukaryota; kingdom Viridiplantae; phylum Streptophyta; class Magnoliopsida; order Solanales; family Solanaceae; genus Solanum; species Solanum tuberosum. Next base: position 295,730 of record NW_006239163.1, read on the forward strand.
TATTTTAAACCAAAAGAACCAAAACCCTAAGCTATCCTTCTTTTCTTCATCTTCCTCTCATCTCCTCCTCCCCTATATCTCCCTCTCCTCTATTCTCCTAGCAGCTCAGGTGAAGCAGCGAACGGCGCCGGCCAGCGAGCAGCCGCGAAAACCAGCCGGCAACCCGGCGCCGCCTCCGATCCGCTCTTCTCTCCAACAAGCGAAGGCCGCGCCGGCCAGAAGCAGCGCGAGGACCAGCTCCGACCGGCGAGCCTCTTTCTCTCTTATCCTCTGCTCCAGTGAGGACGACAACAACAAACAGCAGCTCCAGCTGCTCTGACCAGCGAGCGGCGAGCAGCCAACTCCGGCGAAGGAAAGGTAATCACCGGCAAACCCCATCGAAGACGACAACAACAACAGCGAGACCCTCGCATCTCCAGTCCTCTTCTCTTCGGCGAAGTTCTAGTAATCCAGATATTTGATTAATCATCATACATACATATTAATTGAAGTTTACCTGGACTTTTACATGGTCCAACAATCTCTCAAACACGTCTGTAAATAATTCTAATATTAGAACTCTAAAACTATTCAAATTTATTTAAGCTCTAGTTATATGAGACTGGCAAAACTAGATAATCAAACTTGGGATGGAAGGAGAAACATTGTCCGTGAATGTAGATATTTATTAGGAGTCTAGACTCTCTAGAGAAAAATTAACTCTTGACTCACTTGAGCCTTTATCTCAATATGAAACTGACACTCTGAAACAATAGAGTTCATTCCAACAACCTTTGTATGGAAACAAGAAGACATACTGATTCCCAAATAATTTGTGACATTCATTAGTCATCTTACCCAAGAGTCAGTTGTATGGAAATTAGTGAGCACTCTTCTGCATTTATTTTACGTAAAGACGTCTTTGTTTGAAAGATATACAAACACACCACTGGATAAAACAAACAAGAAACCTCAGAATTAACAAGTGGAGCTTAGGTATAGATAGCCATAGCCATGTCCTATTGGAGAACCATTCAAGTCAACAAGGCAGAAGCAAAAGCATTCAGTCACTTCTGCCAATGTTATGTATGCACATATGAAAATAGAAAGGCTGCATGAAGTAGTAGCATCAAGTCAAACCATTTTACCTTTGAAGTATGAAAACCACTAACATGCGCACATAGATAAGGACTCAACTTCTGACCTCCTCGAGCGCACAACATTTCAGAAACTAATTTCCCATAAAAAAGAGACCTTTAATCAATAAGATAATATTAGTTATCTATAATGTGTTTAAATTTCTAAAGTCCAAGTACAATTGTTTTCTATAATGTGTTTGTGTTCATCTAGTATTGATACTTGGGCACGTTTGATCATGCGATATGGTATCATGATTTGAAATCATGATATGGTATCATGATATGGAATCATGAGATGAAATTGAAGGTTTGTTTGGACATGCGATATGAAATTTTTGTGTTGTATATTTTCTCACAAACATAAAAATCACATAAGTTGTAAAACAATTAAAATAGCCTCAATTGTTTATTCAATCTTATCAAATAAACAAAAATTATAAAATCGCATAATAAATTATTACAAAGAGATTTGTTTCCCACTTAAATAACTGTTTCATCAAACTTAAATTCAATAAAAAAAATTGAACATAAATTGAAGTGTACTAGTCTTTAATATAATCCTCCCACATAGTACGGACAATTTCCT
>NW_006239163.1:297785-300166 GCF_000226075.1 Solanum tuberosum
AAATTTTATATTGGTGAGAATAATAAATTTTAAAAAGTAATGATGTGATTATAAATTTTATTTACATATGAAACAAATGGTTAGTAGATATAAATGTGGGGTTGTTTTTAACAAAATATAAACTCATGGATCAATTATTGAATTAAAATATCTCAAATCATGATATGGAATCACATGGTGATTCCATATCATTGTTTTTGGAGAATATGGTATCACCTCTCATGATATGGAATCATGAGATGGAATCAGCGTAAAATCGCATGTCCAAACGCTGATTCCATCTCACGACACCATATCGTGATATGGTATCGCATGGCCAAACGCCTACTTAGCTTTAATCTTGTGATAATTTGTTTGTGTCCATCAAGGATTGACTTAGCTTTAAATTAGGTGATAATGTAATTGTTTAGCATAAGTACCAACACTAGTTAATCCTATTGATGACAAAATTGATTTTCTTGCAAAATCAATTTGTGTCCATCTAGTGTTTGACACTTTAGGGGGTCGTTTGGTGTGATGGATAAGGGGAGTTAATCCCAGGATAAATTTTAAGTATCCTTTATTTCGTTGTTTGGTTGCAAAGCTTGGGATAACTTATCCCACGATTATGAATTAGTACCGGGATAAGTTATCCCTCACATTGGGTGGTATATAATCTCGGGATAACTAATCTTGGGTTAAAATAGGTAAATGACAAATATATCCCTTTAAATCCTTTTTATACATCATTTTTCACATCTATGTATATTTACATTATTTTTAATACCATGTATAATAATATTTACTACTCCTTATTTTTATGGTAATTATACATATTTTTCTATTAAAAATTACACTATATAAATATAATTTTATTTATGAATTTATTTGACTAATTCTTATGTTTATTTTATTTTGATTTCTCATAAATTTTCTTCTCTTTAACAAACTTAAGAGGGAAGTTATATTTTTAAGCTAAATAAGAAAAAAGATATATTATTAAATACACATGGTACTTATCACGAGGATACATAAACAAAAATATTTAAGTTAAATAAAATAAAAGTTTTATTTTAAAAAATGAATAACTAAAGCTCGCAAAGAAAATTTAAAAAGTTTAAATAAAGTGAAAGGTAATTTTGTAAACAAACAACTTGTTCTTAAAATTAATCAATATATATTATTTTGAATACAACAAACCAAACACTCAATATAAAATAATCTCAGGACAACTTATCCCATCATAACTAATCCCAACATAACTAATCCCAACATAACTTATCCCATCATAGCTCATATTCAAACCAAACGACCCCTTAGATTTAAATTTAGAAATAATATATTTGTTAAGCATAAGTACCAACACTAGTTGATCCTATTGATGACAAAATTGATTTTCTTGCAAGATCGATTTGTGTCCATATAGTGTTGATACTAAGCTTTAATTTAGGAATACTGTGATTGATAAGCATAAGTACCAACACTAGTTGATCCTATTAGTTGGTGGATTTAGTTGTTGGAATTAATTCAAAAGTAGTTATAGTTAATGTTGTTTAGTTGTTGAAATAAGTTCAAATAAAGTTTAATTAACCCCTAGCTAGTTTGTCTCATTATTTAAAATGATGTGGTTTAGTTGGTGGATTTAAGTCAAACTAGTTAGAGTTAAAAAGTTGTTTAATTGTTGAAATAAATTCAAATAAATAATGTGGTTTAGTTGGTGGATTTAGTTGTTGGAATTAAGTCAAAACTAGTTAGAGTTAGTATTGTTTAGTTGTTTAAATAAGTTCAAATAAACAATGTGGTTTAGTTGGTGGGTTTAGTTGGTGGAATTAAAGCAAAACTAGCTAGAATTAAAAAGTTGTTTAGTTGTTTAAATAAGTTCAAATAAACAATGTGGTTTAGTTGGTGGATTTAAGTCAAACTAGTTAGAGTTAAAAAGTTGTTTAGTTGTTTAAATAAGTTCAAATAAATAATGTGGTTTAGTTGGTGGAATTAATTCAAAACTAGTTAGAGTTAATGTTGTTTGGTTGTTTAAATAAGTTCAAATAAATCATTTGGTTTAGTTGGTGGAGTTAATTCAAAACTAGTAAGAGTTAATATTGTTTAGTTGTTAAATAAGTTCAAATAAATAATGTGGTTTAGTTGGTGGATTTTGTTGTTGGAATTAAGTCAAAACTAGTTAGAGTTGAAGTTATTTAAATAAGTTCAAATAAATAATTTGGTTTAGTTGGTGAAATTAATTCAAAACTAGTTAGAGTTAATATTGTTTAGTTGTTTAAATAAGTTCAAATAAACAATGTGGTTTAGTTGGTGGATTTAAGTGTAAACTAGTAAGAGTTAAAAAGTTGTTTAGTTGATGGATTTAGTTGTTGGAATTAAGTCAAAACTAAACTAGTTCAAGT